>NW_026878602.1:0-24016 GCF_032173495.1 Musca vetustissima | reverse complement strand
GTACGACGTACTGAAGTTAATATAACCTAGCATGTGTAAGTTGTTGTTGAAATCAGTTCAAATTTGGATAGAGCTATATATTTTCTCCCGATTTTAAGTAAATTATGCATCAAGAACTCAACAACTGTGACAAGTTTCGATGAAATTCGATATAGGTTTTATATATATTTTCGTCCGATTTTAAGTAAATGGTACACCAAACTCCTTATGTTTATCAGTTATTTATTCAAATAATCAATTGATTTACACAATTTTATACTATTGTAAGAAGCAACTCTATATCTGACCAAATGAAAAATTTAGTATAGGTTGCAGAATGTCATGTTTATGGATCCACTATCATTTTACTGGTCCTTCAAAAATGCGACGTCTGTTAGGATTCATCTGTTGAATATACCCAAAGTGGTGAAGGGTATCATATAGTCGGTCCCGCCCGACTTCTACTTTCCTTACTGGTTTTGTATGTTCTATATATTTTCATTTCAAGAACCTTTCAGTACACCTATGGTGGAGGGTATCAGCGCTTTTTTCACTTGTTTTAAATGTTTTAAGTTATTAATAATTTCTTTTAATTAATTACATTATTTTTTAAATAAATTAAAAATAATTTTTTTATTATATAAAATCATATTAATTCTACGCAATTAATTCAAATCAGGTTTGTGTCTTAAGTCTTGTGTTTGGCATTAACCAAATTGCTTACATTAATTTATTTATTTTTTATAGTTGTGCTGTTTTTTTCTAGATTTTTAAAAAGTAATTTTTTTTTAAACTTTCAGTCTCGAGACATGTTGTCACAAATTCCAGTTATTTCACATTAAGTAGCGTGCAAAACAAAATCGAGTTTTATTTGTGTTGGTACGAGCACTTGTTTCGCGACACATTTACTTGTCGTGCCAGCTATGTTCCTCATTTGTATAGCTACTACTCCTACCTATAGCCAAGCAAAGAAAAAAAATACAACACGAATTTCGTAAACTAGTTTTTGTTGTTGCTGCTGATTTTTTTCAGTGGTTTTTGACAACTACATGCTCAAAAACAACAATATCAACGTCACCATATGAATATGAACATCATCATAATCATCATCAGCAATAGCAGCAGTAGTAACTGCCTGCAAAGAGCACTCATGGCTCAGACGACACATCAGTAAACAAATCAATAGTTAAATCATGACTTATTAGCACATCAATAACATCAGCTTGAAAAAAAAATACCACCTAAGAAAAAAGAAACACAACTTAATGCAAATACGAAGACAAAAAACACACACACAGACAGGTGGACAAAGTTAAGAGGAATCATATAAAGACTTATTTCAATAATTCATAAAAAAATATAATCTTCATTGGTACGGTTTATATGAATAAATCATAAATATTGACCAGGGGTTCCACTGTATTTACAAATACATGCCTGCCACCAAAAATATGCATAAAGAAAACAAAAATGTTTTGTTTGCTTATCGAATATTTGGTAATGTCTATTAAAATGTCTGAAGAGAGAGAGAAAGAGAAATACACCAACAAAGTATGATAAAAACGTGGCTATTACGTTATGAACAGAGACACAATTTTTGTTTTTGAAGATTCACACATTTGCATTGAAACACAGAATTAGCTAATATTTTGTTCGATTTTTTTCGTACGTCAAACGACACCAAAATAACCGGCAGTCAAACACACACACGACATAACATCAGGCAACCAACCATTAGCTGCGGTAACCTTGATAACAAAAAAATAAATGCCAACTAATATTCCAAAAATTAACACTCGACGACGACAACGTTTCAACAAAATCTATGATTTGAATATGAAATCGTTAATCGAAATTAACAATATGCGAATTAAAATAACAAAATATATCGAAATATAAAGGAAATTTCGGAGGTAAGAAGTTGCAACTTAATTTAAATAATTAAATTGCTTCCTTTTTTGGTTTCATCGGAAAAAATCGCAACACAAGATAAATAAATCTTAGGTACGTAAAATTCTGCGGGGCCATCGCAACATGCTAATATTTTTTGGGAAGTTTGAATTGACTTCCGTATTATTATAATTTTTTTTGTGCGAATGCGTGGTGTTTCATTTGAATATGTCGTGAAACTCTTTAATTCAAATTAGAACTGACGATGGATTATAGGTGGGAAATTTGTCGAGGTGTAATATATGTAATATATATGTAATATATATGATTTTATAATATTTTTTTATATCCTACACAGCTATGTTGTAAGGGAATTATAAAGCTAGGGTCCAATCGTCAGGAAATTTTGTATTAAGGCTCGGTTCTATCTAAAGCTTATCATCATATTTATCTGTTAATATTTAGGGGTTTAAAACCATCCAAAACTTTATTATACCCTACACAACTATGTTGTCAGGGTATTATAGCTTTGTGCAGCTCCAAAAGTTTGTAACGCCGCGAAATATTGGTCCTAGACCCACCTTTAAGTATACCGATCGTCATATCTCGACTAGCTGAGTCGATCTAGACATGTGTGTCCGTCCGTCCGTCTGTCCATTATAATTTGTAAACACGATACAGGCCACAGTTATGGACCAATCTTCACGAAATTGCATGTAGGTTGGGTTCTGACCAATGAAGACCCCTATTGTTTTTGGGAAAGGTTGGTTAATATTTAGGGGATGAAATGGACCAAATGCTAAATTTTTTTCGGTTTTTCTGATCGCTCCAGAGGCCGCAGTAATGGCCCGAACATCGTAAAATTTTGCATGGAGAAGGGGATTGGGCCAAAGAATAAGCATGCCTGTTTTGATAAAGATTGGCCAATATTTAGCGGGTCAAATGGACCCTGACTTTTGTGTGAAAAATGACAAAATTTGTATTCTATAGCGTATATATTTACCCCTGAATGACATAGACCCGAGAAGTTGATATTATATCCAAGAAGAGTGGTTGGCCTTTAAATTGATACCAATTATATTGTTGTATGTGCTCGGATGTGGGAGTTACACCTAAATATTTAAAGGTATCTCCGTATTCGTATATTATTTAGTAACCCATAATCACTCTAGAGAGCGGAACTATAGCGCTGATCGCTTTGAAATGTTCCATGAGGCTCCAGGTATGGTCAAGGACAACGCCTATAATTTTCGGTGATGATCAGATAATAATTTTGGAATGAAGTGGACCGAAAACTTAATTTTTTGTGTTATTTTCGAGTTGATCTATAGACCACAAATGAAAGCCGAACATCACAACACAACCCACTGCGAAGGGAATCTGGACAATAGCTGTACTGAATATTACGAGTATTCGGAAAATATGTCAGTGTGAGGAAGAGGTGCTGTTTACCTCTAATCGGGCAAGATGGTGCAAATATCACGAAATATTGCCCAGGCTCGGAATAAACACCCGCAGAAAATTTGAGTTCCGTGGTAGTTGTGTAGGGTATCGTATTATACTGCTCCGCTCACTGTTTTTTTGTATGGTATTATATATGTGTGTGATCGCAAGGGTTTGTAACATCACGAAGTATTGGTCCTAAATCCACATTTTGGTATACCGCTAGCTGAATCGATGTAGCTAGAGTCTAATCGTCAGGAAATTTTGTATAAAGGTTCGGTTCTATCTAAAGCTTATCATAATATTTATTTGTTAA
This sequence comes from Musca vetustissima, assembly GCF_032173495.1. Taxonomy (NCBI): domain Eukaryota; kingdom Metazoa; phylum Arthropoda; class Insecta; order Diptera; family Muscidae; genus Musca; species Musca vetustissima. Next base: position 20,388 of record NW_026878602.1, on the reverse strand, counting down.
TATTTTATTTTTGTCTGACCCAAACATCACCAAGTTTTAGGGGCTCTCTTGTGTGAAAAATTAAGAAACGTTCATTCCATGGGTTATATGTTCACTGGTATATAATATTTGATGAATAATTGTATGCTGACCGGAAAGAATATTAATTATATGAACAGTTTTGCAATATACAAAAATTCAAGGGGCTACTGATATGATATTTTATCTATGTATCTATCGAATATGGAGTTGACCCTATATATGGGTGATATGTAAGAACATGTACTTATATTGAGCAGGAGATCATTTAGTATAATATTACATACTATTTATAAATTCCAAATTATAAAATGTATTTAGGATCTTCAAAATAATTTAAAAAATTGTTCAAAGCTTGAGGTATGACCTTTAAAATGTATGAAATAAGCTGGGAACTTTCTATGGGAATTATGTCAAAATAACACTTTATGCCAGATCTTAAATGTTAATTACTTGCATACCATCCATTATTATTGAATATATAACGGTACCTTCCAATTTTCTATATGTTTTCGCCTTTTCTACCGAAAGGGCTGTAATCTGGCATACCGGGTCTTTCTAGGCTGACCTACATACATGCTACAAATATCTTTACCGATACATGTTTTAACATAACCCTCACTTACATCCCCGCTCAATTTTCTTTATTTTGAGGGTTTGAGTAGAATTTTCCAATCAAAAACTCTGGAATTTGGCCTTTCCGTTATTAGAGAGCTGATATACATCTTTGCAAAAAAATTGTCAAAATAGCACCATGTTATGACATAGACTCATATTAAAGTCTTGCAAGACTCTAATGTGACCTTTCGACGATTTGGAACCTGTCAAACATCTACTCCGAAAATGATAATAAATTACCATGTTTTGACCTAATCTATTTCATAAAGTACTCCTGCCCAATTTTTGGTATTTTGAGGGTTTTATTAGCTTTTTATTGGAATCGGTTCAGATTTAGATATAGCTCCCATATATAGTTTCGTCCGATTTTTTGTGAATGATACACCAAACTCCCAATATTTGTCCGATTGAGACGAAATTTTGCACAGAGTACGGAATTAGGTCCAGACTGATGTCTGCGAAGTTTTGTTAAAATCGGTTCAGATTTAGATACAGCTCCCATACATAATTTCGTCCGGTTTTTTTTTTTTTTTTTTTTGTTTTTGTGAATGATTATGTGTTTGTTCTATCTACAGGATATTGTAGATATTAACATATCTTGTAAGTACCCAAAGTAGTGGAGGGTGTCATATAGTTGGCCTTTTCTAACTTTTCAATTTTTCTTACTGTTCAGGAATTTTTGATGTTAAATATGCACCTCACACAGGTAGGCCGGTCATCGAAAATGTCGATAAAATCGGAAAAATGATCGAAGTTGACTGGCATGTTAGCAGTCGCAGCAACGCCCAGAGGCTGATAATCGACCATAAAACTGGTTTAAACAATTTACAATTGACCAGAATTGGCCATCAGGAGAGGTGTCGTATTCCACCAGGACAACGCATCTGCAGTGACTCGCCAGAAACTTCGGGAGCTTGGTTGGGGTGTTTTAATGCATCCGCCATACAATACGGACTTCGAACCAAGCGATTAGCATCTTTTTCTCGCATTGTAACATTTCTTTAATGATAAAAAAATTGGTATCTAGGGAGAATTGTGAAAATCGACTACTAGAGTTTTTTTTTTTTTTTTTTTTTTTGCAAATAGAGAGCATGACTTCTATGGGAGAGACATTAGGAAGTTACCTTTGAAATGACAACAAATCATTCAACAAAATGGTGCATATTTGGCCTAAATCGGACATTCCGAAGAATATTAAATAAAGTCCTATAGTTCATATAAAAATAAAGGATTTATTTTTCCCCAACATAATATTTACATATAATTCCCACATCCTAGTACACACACTAGCATAATTGCTATCAACTTCTCCGGTCTTTGTATTTTAGGAGGAAATATATACTCCATAGAATGCAAATTTTGTCTTTTGGCGGCCTTGGTGTATTTGATCCGCTAGATATTGACAAAACTTTATCAAAACTGTCATCATTATTCATTGGCCATGTTCACTTTTCCATGTAAAATTTCATGTAGTTGGGATCATAATTGTGACCTCTGGAATGGCCTGAAAAACAGACAAATGTTATCCGAACATTACCATAATCAATAGTGGTCCTTTTATGGTCAGAAGCGGTTCCACGTGCTTTTCGTTACGATTGGTCCATAATTGTGGTCTGTAGCGTGTTTACAAATTATAATGGAGAAACGGACGGACACACATATCTAGATCGACTCAGCCCGTCGAGATATGACCGGTATACTGAAAGGTGGGTCTCGGATCAATATTTCGCGGCGTTACAAACTCTTGGGACTGCACAAAGTTTTAATACCCTGACAACATAGTTGTGTGGGGTATAAATAAGTAAAAGTCCATCCGATTTGCAAAATATGAGTCAATAAAAATAAAGAAACATTTTTCCTTCAGATATGTAAGCATTAAGTCATTTATCGCTTAGAAACTTATGAATTTCGGTGTATGAGAGTTACTTATTTTCAAGGTAATAGATTTTCCGATTTGTTGATTGTATGAAAAGTTCTGAAGGGCTATGAGCTTAAACACACACCTCTACATCTTTTTAGATTACAAATTTCGAATATTACACATTATTCTTAATATTACAAATACAGTAGATATCGGATATAAGAAACTCAAAAAAAGGGAGATTTCTTTCTTATATGCGTTTTTTTTCTTATATGGAATTATCGGATATAAGAAAGTATAAGCTTGCTTATGTGCTTATATCCGATATCTACTGTATCCCTCTTTCTAATGGGGGATTAAACTGGGATTAGTAATTCCGCGCAAAATTGCAAATTTTCGCACTATGTCGTTCGGATATTGTTGTAAAAAACAATCGAACCTAGGTGAGAAACTTTAAGTCTATGGAATAAATATCCCCCTATATTATTAAAATTTAAAATATTTTTCTAACCTAAGTTTGTATTCGAAAACAACCCTAGAAAATCTTAAAAATTCCAAAAAATCATTACAAAATATAGGTGAATTGTCGCTTCTATTTATTGCACGGTTTATCTACCCACAAACAAAAACGAAAATAAAAATTATGATTAATTCATGTATAACCCTCAGAATATTTCAATACAACAGCCGAACAATAGCAGACTAATAAACCATTAAGTAATAAGTTATGTTGACTGATTTTGCTGTGTGAATGAATTGGATGCTGCAATACAACAAAATACAAAAAAACAACAACAAAATAAACAAAAACCGTCAGTAGGTGTTTGTGACAATTGTTATTTTATGCAGAAGATCACACTGGCGATGACGATGATGATGCTAAGGAAGATATACATCCATAGTACAAAAATTGGCGCAACAACTGCTGATGCTGCTGCTGCCGAAGCTACTCCCTCCAACACTTGGGTGTATCTTGGTACCAGTTACTAGTAATGCAAAAAATTTCAACAAAGTGGGGAGTGCAATGAAAGCGAACAAAAAAAAAATTATTTCATAAAATTTTGTCTGCTACTAAAAAAGGTAACAATCAGATGATGATGACAACAACAACAGCAACAAAGAAGAAGGCAATTCTCAGTGTGTATTATGATGACGATGAGGCACAGACAATGCCACACATCAGTCAAGCAGTCATATAGTCACCTAACTTGGCTCATTCTATAACACTAACTTGGCAATGATGACGACATATTTGTGTGTGACTATTTTTTTCATTATCTGCAGACAGATGTGCAGTTGGATGCTGATGCTAGCTATGTCGATGTACTACTCACTCACTATGCAATGAATGAAACGTAGGCGGCAATTACAAATTTTCTTAATGCATCCGCAAATAGCAACATCAATTGTCATTTGTTGGGTTAAAAAAAAAACAAATTTAAATGACAAAAAAATCGAAAAAATAAATTTGTATACCATCTATGGAAATGGAGTAGGGGAGAATTTTTCCCATTTGTTTCGGTTCCCTTTAAAGAAGACACGTTTTCTTCTTATTGACAAATCTCAACCCATCCATTTCTGTTTTGCCCACTATGATGACCGACATTTGTTGGCCTATTGACGGAAATTGATTGCCAGACTTACAACAGAGCAAACTTAGATGTATGGAGCAAGTGTTTAGGGAAATGTCAATCATTGAGTGGCGTTTAACAAAACGAAGCAACAACAAAAGTGTTGAAATATTACATTTGTATGTCTGTTATTTTCAAATGGGTCTAAATAAAAAAAACAACAACAAAAGCAAAAACCATGGAAATTTCTTAACAAGTACCAAGTTAAAGGTACTTTAAGGGAACCCCCCCATTCTCGATTTTTTATTTTTAAGATTTTAAATGGGCTGGTAAATGAATACCAATGCTTGTTAAGGTTTGTAACTTTGCACATATATATTTGAAGATTTAAAGAGGAAGAAAAATAATTTACAAAAAAATTTTGTTGTTGTTTTGTTGTTGTTTTTTGTGATCAAAGAAAAGTCCTTATTTTTGATGGCGGGCATGATAACTCCTCACTGGAACGTCGGAATCCGAAAATTCCAACGGTGTTAGAAAGAGTACATGTCTGGCTCTCGTATGAACTAGGATTATTGACTTCGCTCTAAAATTAACGAAATGGCGGACCTTTGAAAAAATATTTTTGGAAAATCGCCGATTTTTTACCAAAAACCAAGTTAAAAAATAAGGAAGATCTTCACCGATTGGCTTTATCCTAGTTCATACGATAGCTATACACTCACAGAGAAACGTGTAAAAATTTGAAATCGATTGGGTTATTAGTTTTTGAGTTATCGTGCCCGCCATTCGCAAAAAAATGTTTAGAGAAAAACGCGTTTAAAGTTTGAGAAGCCCTTCAGCCGTCACCTGATGCTGACACAATAAATCGGCTATATCTTCAAGAGTTCTTGAGATTTTTACTTGAAATTTTGCAGGGACATTCTTGAATTAGTGTAGATTGGAATTAAGTCAACAAAAATTTTGACCCCGAGAATGGGGGGGTCCCCTTAACTGGTAACCAAGGCAAAACAAAATATGTCTAAATATTTTATAAACATAATTATTACTTTGCCTATATGCTTATGTTTTTGGCCTCCATCTACGCATGTTAATACCGGTAGTTGTTAAAAAACTCGGCTCTCCCATATAAATTTTCCATTTCAAGATATCACATCAAATTAAACACTAAATGTTGTCTTCGAAAAAATAAAACTGGTATAGTTTCAGCTTTTTTTAATGTTAATTAGAAATTAATTATAGATCATCTGCATGTGCGAACTGGTTGGTGCCGGATATTAGATGGTAAAATAAATTTGTTTTTTTGAACCAATAAAATGAAGAGCAAAAGCGAAAAAACTAACCTTGAGAGACGTCATAATACGCGAGTATGTAAATCATAAAATTAGAAAACTAGATTTTGGGGAATTTCAATACATGGTGAAAATATTAATTTACTAAAATGTAATGAAATCGACATTTTGGTATATGGCTACACAGCTTGATCGGAACACAATTCTATGTCGAGTTATACATGTCTATCATTCTGTGCATCTGTCTGTTAAAATTGTGATAGAACTATTTAGGATAGAGTTGTGAAATGTTTTCACTGACACTGCTAGGATGTTTACTTTAAATGGGGTATATCGGTCCATTTTTTGGTTTAGCTCCTATATAATGATAACTCCAAATGTTCAGTTTCCGATTCATTTTTAAACCGCAAAGGTTGCATACCAGGTTTGTGGTGGTTGACATACATCTATAAGGAAAGTAGGACCATGTTTCCACATAGACCCCATGTACAGACCGCGGTTTTAGCCGCATGCTTTTACATAGCCCCCATATAAATGTCCCGCCCAATTTCCTGTATTCTGAGGGCTTTAGAGGCATTTTCTAACCGAAAAGGTCCAATTTGGCATTTCGGAAATTTGAAGGTTGGCATGCATCTGCGGAGAAAATCGAGGCATTTTTTAGAGGCATTTTCTATCCGAAAAGTCTCCAATTTGGCATTTCGGAAATTTTAATTTTGGCATGCATCTGCGGAGAAAATCGACATTAGCCCATTTATATTTTTTGGAATATAAGTCCATATTTTTAAATAGCACCCATAAAAACGCCCCGACTTATTTTTCCTATTTTGAGGAAATTTGGTATTCCAGTTTTTTTTGTAAACAATTTTCGCCGAAAATAATCTATATATGTCAATGGTTATTATATTCAATTTCGTAGGATCATTAACAACCAACCAGCAGACAATTTAAAGAAATGGGGTAGAGGTATAAAAAGATCTGCATGAACATAACCATTTTCTAATAAATATACAAGAGCCTATACGGCGTATTTATAATAAGTAAAAGCTTTTAGTTACGAGTGAGTAGCTGAATATCCTATAATATATGAAAAAATAATTTTATAAGTATTGCAGCTTTTTTATGTTATACACTTATGTCTTTAGACACTTTGTGTCTTTAGACCAAATTGGTTGCAGAAAATTGCAGTCGATTTGGAAATGTCTGCCCGCTCATCAGTTTTCGCGAAGGTACAATCGAGTTGAATTTTAGACTTCTAAATGTTTTTAAGACATCTAGATGAGACCGTATATTTAGATCAGGTCTCAATATGGGTTTTATCCGTCTATCTATATTTGAGTAACTCTCCCACAAATTGTTGATATTAACAAGTAAAATATTCGTTATGTTCCTAGAGCCGAACTTTTTGTACCCTCCACCATTCATAACACCAATCGATCGGTACTTTTTTGCGGATTTGACAACTAATAGTAATCCGCAATATTAATTGGGATAAATAACTTGAGTCAATATTGATAATTTATATGATATAAATAGTGTTCATAAATTGTGACCGAATTTCTCCATTTTATGAATGCAATTCATAAATATTTATGGTCATAATGCTCGTAACAACACTTGCTTAACATAATATATCTGGCATTTATATCGAAATAATTTGGAAAATGCATATGCGAATTTTATAATAGCACAGCAATGTCTGAAATAAACAAACAATGAAATGCTAAACTAACCATAATCGTGTAAATGGGGAGACGGAGATTGTTGGCAAGAGGAACAATTGCCGAACATACTGTTACAACCATCAAGCGGGGGGAGAGACGAACAAAGAGACGAAATACAGTCGAACAGTGAATGGTGATGTTTTTTTTTTTTTTTTTGGGAGGAATACATTCGAGGGAATAGCCGAAAAGAGAATAACAAATGAGTGCAAATATTGGTAAAGTAAGAGGAAGAAAGAAACTAGTTTTAAAATTATTGAAACTTTTACATATTTTTGAAACATATGTGACTTTCTCACGATTTTAAACAAATTTTACTCGTATTCAAAGTGAGGCAATATGAAAAAATATAGTATACATGGAATTATGAAAATAATCATTAAAATTATTTTTTCTCTCTAAGAATGTGTTCTACCCAATGATAATCCAATTATTCATGCCAAAAACCGAAAACGATCTATTTGTGATAGTGATACTAATATCTTTCAATTTTATCATCGGCTTGCTATGATACTAAAAGCCATTTTTTTCTCTAAATTTTCACATTCAATGTACGACCATTTATATATTATAGGCAATAACTCTTACGTTTATGAACGGTCGCAGACGGTGGCAAGATTCCGGACAGAGAAGATATCAAGGCGTCGATTGGTGTAATAACCATTAGAATAAACTCGGATCCTGCTTGACACTAGGTTCTGAATCATCATAGGTTCTGAATCATCTGTCTTATTGACCGCCATTTCATGTTAATATTTTGACACATATCAATTTTATATGTCATTTTCAAATGTATATTAAAAACCAGTGAGCGAAGCAGTATAGTCGGACGGGCCGACCATATGATACCCTACACAACTACCACGAAAAGCAAACTTTCTGAGGTTCTATATTCTGAGCCTGGGCAATATTTCGTGATATTTGTACCCTTTTTACCGATTATAGATCAACAACTCCACTTTCTAGCCCTGGCATATTTGCCAAACTGTTTTTCTTGAAGTGAATTTTTACGCCATAAAGTACAAATTTGTCACTTTAGGTTTTGGTTGATTTGACCCTCGGAATATTGACCGATCATCATCTAAACAGCCGCTCTAAGTATTTGATCAGATCTCCTTCACCTTGTAAAATATGTGATGTTCTGCATAGGGGATGAAATGGACCAACAACTTTATTTTTGTCGTTTTTTCTGGTCGCTCCAGAGGCCGCAATTATGGCCAAACACCGCACCAAATTGTTGCATGGAGATGGAGATCGGGCCAAAGAATAAGCATGCCTGTTTTGATAAAGATCGGTCAATATTTAGCGGGTCAAATGGACCCTGACTTTTGTGTGAAATATTACAAAATTTTTATGCTGGGGCGTATATACTTGCTCCTGAAGGACATAGAGCCGAGAAGTTGATATTATATCCAAGAGGAGTTGTTGACCTTCACATTGATACCAATTATATGGCTGTATGTACTCTGATGTGGGAGTTATATGTAATTAGGTAAAGGTGACTATGTGACTATTCTGGAGCGACCAGAAAAAACGAAAAAATAAAGTTTTTGGTCCATTTCATCCCCTAAATATTAACTGATCTTTTTCCAAAAACAATAGGGGTCTTCATTGGCCAGAACCCATCCTGCATGCAAAATTTCGTGAAGATTGGTCCATAACTGTGGCCTGTATCGTGTTTACAAATTATAATGGACAGACGGACGGACGGACACACATGTCTAGATCGACTCAGCTAGTCGAGATATCCGATCGGTATACTTAAAGGTGGGTCTAGGACCAATATTTCGCGGCGTTACAAACTTTTGGGGCTGCACAAAGCTATAATACCCTGACAACAGGGTAGGGTATAAATATGAAATTTTGAATTTGATATTTTTGTCTAGTGATTTGAAAGGCTGATTTGCTACCACTGAAGATCTATAATATTAAATAACAGCCAATATGGTTCAAAAAACTTATCGAAATGTAAGAGTATAAAATTTAACCTAACCTTTGTATAAAAATTTAACCTAAAATATCCAATTATAGCCAATATATTTTGATATATTATTGAACAGTGTAAAATTCTAAGTCGCATATATATAGCTGTTTCCTAAAAAATATTATCAATATAGGTTCACTTTTTAGGGAATCCCACATAGAACCAAGCTCCAAGCTCCCCAAAATACCAAAGTGTGTGATGACTTTGCCTGGAGCTTGGAAACGTGCTTCAACCAAATTAGCTGTAATTTTATATTTTGGATAATAATTGAGTAAAAAATCTCCCTACCAAATATCGGTATTTTGTGTTTATTTTTCAACCGAATTCGCTCTAATTTTGATTTATCAAATTCTTATGGGTGTGAAATTTTTGTACCAAAAAATAGCAATGTCTATTTACGGTTTGGTTTTGCTTCCTTAGAACGGTACCGTCTCATATTCGGTATTAGAAGACTATAGTCGCCTTTGGGATAAAGTGTTCTGGAAAGCTGACTTATATACAAATTTGTATATAATTTCTCATGGGGGGGCTGGTCAATAACAAATACATTAAAAAGAGTCCTTCTAAAGTTCTCCAACTAAAGTGTCTTTTTGGAAGAAAATTTCATCGGAGAATGAATAACCACTTAACACCATAACAATGTCCTGATCAAATGAAGGAATTTTAAATGCACTCTATGTGGCGGAGGGTATAAAAATTTCGTCTGGCCGAACTTTACGACTTTTTTACTTGTTTCTTGTTTAACATGTTTTTTCAATATTTTCCAAATATATACGTGCATGTTCTGCATTTATATATAAGTTGAAATTTCCAATTCACATGCGAAGTAGAAAAGATATAGAAAAATCGATCTCGTCCTAATTAATTCTTTGCTTAGTTTTTTTTTAAAAAAAGTTATTTTTAAAATTAAATTGTTTAATGGAATAAAATTGAATTGTATAAAACCAAAAAATAGATTACGAAATTTCAATATTATACCGCTTCTATTATATTGAATCGGTTTCAGGTAGCTACATATTAAATTCTATCTTATCAAATAATTGCAGAAATAAATTATCCTCATATAAAAAATATATAGAAACGTACCTTTTTTTTTGTTTAATTAAAAGTTGATAATTTGTTAAAAGATTTGTTGTTATATGTGCGGGGGTTAATTGGACGATTTCAAGTTTCACTTGGTAGGTTGCGGATATAATCCAAAAAAATGGCTTCAATTTTCAAATTACACAGCTGAAATAAGTTGCGAAGTTTTTGTTTTAGATTAAAAAAAAAATACAATAATTAAAAAATGATTTAAAAAACACACTATAAATATTTATTTCAAATTATAAATAGAAAATTCAACTTAAACATAGATTGCTTAACAATCTTTGGAGTTTAAAGTAATTTTTGTTATTTTATTTATTTTTCTTTTTTGTTGATTCGGTTTTGTTTGGTGATTTTTGCTAAAAGCAGTTTTAGTTTGCTGCACTCTTTAATTTGTTTCTCGATTTTTATTTTTTTTTTTTTTTTGTTTCAACTTTAAAGTTGTTTTGCCTTTTTGTTGCTGTTGTCGTTGCTTTCAAATTAATTTCACTTTTTATTGTTGCGTTTACAGAAAATTTGCAATAGCCTTTATTTTAAAGTGGTATTGGCTGGCTAGTGTTGTTGGTGGTATTGTATTTTCTTGTTGTTGTTTTCTTCTTTTTTGTTACGTTTTTTCTCCTTTTCTTCTAACGTTCAACTTGGGGTTTTTTTATAAAAATACCGTAATCTTACAAGATAACAGGTTTTTTCTTTGGGAAATGGGAAAATTGCACAAAAAAGGCAAACAAAATAAAAACGGTCAAATGAAAATGAAACTGAAAATTTTTATGGTGACTTGCTGTTGTTGTTTTATTTTTTTTTCTTTTTTAACAGTTAAAACATTTGCAATTTTTTAAAACAAATTTTTTTATTTCTTACATAATTTTTTGAATGCTTACTTTTTATTTATTTATTCGTTTTTTAATTTTTTAACTTTTATTTTTTGTTTCTTTTTTTGAAATTTTTATAATTTTTGTTTTTTTATTTTTTAATTTATTTATTTTTTTATTATTATTTTTTCTTCTTTCTTGTCATAAACAAAGTCGCCACATTATTTTATCTTTCACCACCATCACATATATGGCCTCGTTTTGTTATGGTTGCTGGTGTTGTTGTTATTATTATTTTAATTGGGTATTTTGGAATATGGAAATTTTGAAATCATATGTCTAGATTTGAAAATCGTTTTCAAAACAAACAAATAATAAAGAAAACGCTGATCGAAAGTTGGTGCCAACCAAAACGCAACGCTCACAATGACTTACGCGACTCAACTGATCCGCCAGCTTGAAGTCGTAGAGCCGCTCACCACTAGTTTCTTTTGCACCGTTTATTTCACTTCACTTGTCTTACGTTATTGTCTGTATGAGTGTGTGTGTGCGCCTCAGTGTGTCGATCACTTCACCGTTGTTTTTTTTTTACTTACCAAAAGATTTGGCTGGTTTCCAATGATGGTTGGTTTGGTTGGCTCTCTTTTGCCAGCCATGTCTTACTTAGCCTTCTTTTGTTTCTCCTTTCGTTCGTTGAACGTGCTCCAAAAGTTGTGTTGGCCAGCAACGACAACAACAACAACAACATTCATTAATAACTGTCTATAAATGTTTTAACAAAAAACACACACATACATACAACCACCTCGTTACTTTATACCACTTTGAGAGAGAGCGGGTGAATGGCTGACTCTCTCTCTCAAAGTGGCCATATTACATATGCCACCGTATTACCTTACCAACCCACCAACATGCATGCATTATGGTCCCGCTTATATTTTGTATGACTATGTGTGTCATGGTATGCGTGTTTGTGTGTATGTGTGGTCGTCTTATCTTGTCTCCATGCCATGGTGTTTATTCACAATTTGATTTGATTTCAATGGAAAGCTCAATACAATTTTTGTGGGGTAGAGCTTTTTTTCTATATGTTGGTTTTAAGTCAGTCTCTTAAATTGCCGAACTAAGAGTACAATTTGTTATAGTTTTTTTCTCTTTTATCGATAATTGTTTTATTTTCTTTACTAATTATGCATAATGTCTGTGTGTGTTTTGAACTACAGGTGCGGGGAAAGTTTCTTATCGGTTTTTTGCTTTTCATTCACACAAAAAATGTTTTGAGTTTTTGATCAGGTTTTTATAGCTATTAATAGAGAGTTATTCTTATAATGTTACGGTAATAAAAGAAATGTGTTGGAGGTTTTATAAAAATAACACAATGAAATATTTTTTTAGCCACATAAAATTTTCCGTCTATAGAAGAGCTGTAGAAGATTTTCAAATTGTAGAAGTATATTAAGATGATTTATAAGACCCCATATATATATTGTATACTACTTAAAAAGTACTTACAGAGAAACGTGTAAAAATTTGAAATCGATTGGGTCATTAGTTTTTGAGTTATCGTGCCCGCCATTCACAACAGAGAAAAACGCGTTTAAAGTTTGAGAAGCCCTTTAGCCGTCACTTGATGCTAACACAATAAATCGGCTATATCTTCAAGAGTTCTAGAGATTTTCTCTTGAAATTTTGTAGGGACATTCTTGAATTAGTGTAGATTCGAATTAAATAAAAAAATTTGTTTGACCCCGAGAATGGGGGCCCCTTAAAGTTTGAGAAACCCTTTAGCCGTCACTTGATGCTGACACAATAAATCGGCTATATCTTCAAAAGTTCTTGAGATTTGCTCTTGAAATTTTGTAGGGACATTCCTCAAATTAGTGTAGATTCGAATTAAATCCTTAAACCTTAATGTAGAAAGGTCGAAATAAAATATACCTAGAAAACCTCCAAGGACAAAGGCATGTGTATTTTTTCAACGTGGAATCAATATTTTCCAGAATGTTTGCCACGATTTGTTTTGTTCCGAACCGGGATCGAGACAAACCTTGAAACAGAGTTCTATCGATGAGATGCAACGTATGCAGAGAATGGAAACATGTTCGGAATTTTTCCGGTTATACCGGCTTTACGAATGCAGCGCAAGGTACTACATTGCATCGTGCTGCTCCAAAGCAGATCCCAGTGAATCGTCATTATCATCGTGGTCTACGTCATTTTTGTCGTCATCTTCGAAGTATGTGAGTTCGTCGCAGCTTCTAACACGGGAGATTGCTGTCACAACTCCGGATAATGTCTCATTTCTCTAATTCGACTGCGATTGACTTAGAAGGGAAGACAATGATATTGTGGATTTTATGAGCCACCGAAGAATAAACGATCCAGGAAACGAAGCTAAATAAGACCAGCAGTCTTCTACATAATTGTAATGGATACAACGTTTAAAGGCAGGATCGCAACAGATGTGCAGGTGGAGGATTAGCATTCCTATTGCGTCATTCTGTCCAGTACATACCTATATATAGGATAAGCATGATTCTACATACCAATACTTGGAATGAATGGGGATAACGGTCAAGTTTGGTACCACCAAGATACTGAATGTATACATCCCACCCTTAAATAGCTGTTCTCCGCGTTATTTGCCTGACATTAGCCATCTTTTGGGAGGCAATAACCATCTGGTGTTAGAGGATTTCAATGTCCATCATGAATTAAGGCATTCCGTTCGAGGTAGTGATTAGTGAGACATCCACTAATCTCCAGGTCTGATGAATGGCATAGCTTGACAACACGTTATTTCATTGGGGTCAGACCTATTACCCATCAGCAGACCACCCAAATTCATAAATTATAAAAGGCGTACTTTCATTAACCATAGGAAAATTATTTAACAGGAGTTGACTAGAACATCTGAAGGGTTGTAACATCCTGATGGATGATGATGTCGATAAAGCTAGGTGAGCCTGGAGTAGAGTACGTAAGAATGTAACCCCCTATCTGTTTCAAAAAATCAAATTTTTTAATGTTTATTTAATTTCAACCTACAACTTCTCAAAAATGTCTCCTTAAAATTTCAAGAGAAAATCTCAACTACTTGGTCGAATATTTTCACTAGTTTTCGAGCGATGTCAATATCGTAATTCATATCAGAGCCAGATAGCTATTCTTTTTAATTGCGTTTAAAGTTTAAGATTCGACAAGACAACAACAACCTTTTGTCAATTTATTTTATTCTTTAAATCTTCAAAACTTTAAAAGGTTGGATCATGAATTATATGTGTGGACGAAATTCGTACGTGGAATTCAGAAATAAGAAGTCGATGGACTGTATATTTAAACAGGGAGTTCTCCAAGTATGGGTAACATCTCCCGAACTGTTTAACCTCTATCTTTCAGAATTTCCACGACGCTCGGACGACATAAAGCTTGTTGCGACCTCTAAATGTGTATGTCGATGGATCCACAATTCCGATAATGGTTCTGGGGGTCACATTCGAAAGTCCATGTAAGTCGTTCGCGCATGCCTTAGCAATTTGCAATAATGTCAGAAGCAGGAACAAAGTCAAGTAGCTAGCCGGCAGAACGTGGGCAGCTGACAAAGAAATTTTGTTAACAACAGAATGCCAACCTGAGGAGCACATGGTGTCTCCACATGTCTCCAATAGACCACATACATGGGGTGTCGAAGATCATTCCTATGCGTCAACACGACAAGATGCATTTCAATGCAATATCTGTTTGGGTATTCCAAGAGTAGCCATCCGAACCATCACCTTAGGGATATGCAATCCCCTGCTAGGCATGCCCGGAAGGATCTTCATAATCTGGAGAGAGAGGTAAAAAAGGAGACTCATGATCAACAGGCCTATTAAGCAAGAATGAATTGTATACACACTGATGCAGTTAAGAAAGCAATTCGAGAATACAGGGTGAAAATCTGCCGCTGAAGGCAGCAGCTACTGCGACAAACTAGAGTGGTTGTGGCACAACTGATATCTGTTTGGTGTAGCCGACTCAATTCGTATTTGGCACAAATTGATTACAATATCATTCCAGCATGTAGTAGGCACAACCAATACAGGTCGCAACCTTTGATTAGAAGCAGAATCAGATTAGCTGGGATATTGACGCTGCTACAACAACAACCCCAGCAATTTTACGATTCTATGGTTTCTTTTGAATATGCGTAGAATCACGTTCTAAGTCGTTTTATGCATGTCCGCCTGTCTCCATCTTAAATTGTAAACAAAGTACAGATCGCATTTGTTATCCGAATCCGATGAAATTCGGTACAAGTTGAACACTATTGATATTGGTGATAATCGATTAAGAATTAGATAAAGCTCCGATATATATTTTTCTCCGATTCTATGTAAATGGTACAATCAACTCTTTGTCCGTTTGTCCTATTGCATTGAAATCGAAACAGCTATAAATATACCTCCCATATACACATTCTGATTTTATGTATTGTATCAACATAATCCCAAAGTTTGTTCGATTGAGACAAAATTTTGCATGACTTATTAAATCGGTTCATATTTATGTATAGCTTCCATATATATGTTCGTCCTATTGAGACGAAATGTTGCACAGCGTAACTAATTGGATCTACAATGAATGAAGTTTAAACGATTGATAAAAAAACTGCATAGATTTCAGAATTATATCGTTGATTTAAATTGATACCTTTATCTATGTACGTATGAACTTCGAGGCTTGAAGTAAGAATTTTTAAAAACATATATAAACTATAAATCATTCACGCCAAATTTCTGCATTTTCTCTCTGTTGCAGTTTTCGTATTATTTATTAAATTTAATATATTTATTCATATATACTATAATATTCTTAAAAAAATACTTATCTCAAACCTACAAAATAATAACAGTTTCCCCACCAAAGTTCAAGTCCCATTTGTTCTTTAAATATTATATATATATATACTAGCAAAGTGCCCGCTACTTCGTATGCGGAAAGGGAATACAAAAAATATTTCATATGGTATCGTAAATACTGTAAATTTGTTGTACTATAATTTGCGATTTAGTACTCTTCATACACATAAGCACTATTTTCCGAAATCTCTCTTACTTCTATTAAACAGATTAGTAAAGTACCCCATGCAAATTTTCGTGCAAGTCGAAAGATATATAGGGACTTTGGTACACCATTTACATTAAACAGAACGAAGTTATATATGGGAGCTATATCTAATTCAGCCCGCTGTGCCTAATTTCGTGTAAATCGAAGGATATATAGGGAGTTTGGTGCACTATTTACCTAAAATCGGACTAAAATATATGGGAACTATATCTAAATTTGAACAGATTTTTCCCAATTTCATAGGGTTTGTCCTTGGGCCAAATATGTGACGTATGCCAAATTTCATCCAATTCGGATCATAAAAGCGACCTGTACTTTGTTTACAATTTAACATGGACAGACAGACGGACATGCATAAATCGACATAGAATGTGATTCTATGCATATAATGTGATTCCGTTGCCGAAGTCGAAATTTAGTGCATTTGCTATTCTATTTACTATTCGTACAAATCAATTCGAGTTTCCATAGTTATCTCTATAGCTAAATACTACACTTCAACAGTAATCTAAATTCTAAATCGAAGGATCCAACCAAATCCAAATGGTTCCAAATATAGTACCATCATACTTATAGATAAAAATTTCTAAAACTACATCAATCTTACTCTCCAACAGTAATCTTAATTCTACCAAAGTCCAAATTTAGTACTTTTCGTACTCATAAGTACGAATTTCCAAATATACCTCAATCCTTATTTCAAATAGTAATCGTAAGTCAAAATGTAAGAATTCCAGCTCTGTCTGTTCATCAAAATCCAAATTGTACCAGATTTGGTACCATTCTGTACTTTTCGTACCCATATTCCTAACTTTATCAAATCTACACTCCCACAGTAACCTAAGTTGCAACTTTCGGGATTCGAATTCTACCCGTTCACCAATGTCCAATTTGCACCAAATTTTGTGCTTTTCGTATCCAAGAGTACGAAATTCCAATACTACCTTAATTCTGTAATTTGCATTCTAAATTTAAGTTTTCCATCTCTATCCACTCACTCTGATTTATACTGTACCAAATTTAGTACCATTTAGTACACGAAATGACAAATTTTCAAAACTACCGACATATTTCGATATTCCAAAATTCTGGAGTCCAACTCTATCCACTTAATGAAGTTGTACCAAATATAGTACCATTTAGTACACATACTTACTATGCTTCCATACCTTAATTCTATATTCTAAAAGCAACCATTATTCCAAATTTTAGGTTTCCAGCTCTCTCCGTTCACCCAAATCCAAATTGTACCATATCTTGTGCCGTTTAGTACTTTTCGTACACACAAATATACGAATTTCCACAGATGTCTCTATAGCTCAATCTTCAACAGTAATCAGAATTCCAAATTTCAGGTTTTAAGCTCATCCGATTAAACAAAATCCAAATTGTACAATATTTAGTACTTTTCGTACCAATAAGTGCGAATTTCCAAAACTACCTCAATTCTACACTGCAACAGTCATTTTAATTCCCAATTTCAAAACTCCAGCTCCATCTGTTAACCGAAATCCAACTTGCACCAAATTTAGTACCATTAGGGGAGAGGGGGGCACTTTGAACGTGGGGCACCTTTGAACAGCGCTCATAAAATCTTGGTTTAATATTTTTCCGACCTGCAACCACATTTTTGTATATGGCAATCTTGTCCTCTATAAGCGTAAACCACTTTGGCTTGCTTTTCCAGTTGTTGAAAATTTGTGCATGGGTGACCATGTTTTCTCAGTGTGATTGTAAACTTTTATTCATTTGGTTGTAAGGGCGCAGGAAGAATTATGTGATAGTTTTCTTTCGTCAAACAAATTTTTTGCATTCCAACAATCATTTCAAACATAACTTATGTATTTTCTTTCATATATATTTATTACAAAAAAAGTTATTTTAAATTTCCGTAAAATGCCATGGGTGGGGCACCTTTGAACATGCCCATTAAACTCGAGTAAAAACAGAAGTTTTTAACTTTTGGCTTCGATTTCTCAAAATTTCAAATCGGTTAATAAGATTACGAAATTAACTGTATTTTTCACAATATTAATTTTTGTTTTTAAGTCATTTTATGTTTTAATAACTTTTGATCTAAATTTTTAAAATTTTGAAAATTTTTTATATATTTTTTAATGAATTAATGCATTTCTGATATGTATTAATAAAATACATACATATTTGAACATAAACACTGTAAAAAACCATGTCGTTCAAAAATGTCAAGCCTTGTTCAAAGGTGCCCCCCTGGGGGGGCAGTTTTGAACACTTTGAGTTCGTCCATTAAAACAGTAATGAAATATATTTATCAAGCTTATAGTATGTCATATGTATATTCATTTTAAAGGTTACATATGTACCTATTAGTTAAAATTTATAAGAAACAAAAAATTATAAAATAAAAAAAATTATAAGGCTTGAAAGCAAAAAGTGTTCAAAGGTGCCCCCCTCTCCCCTAAGTACTTTTCGTACACAAAGGTACAATTTTTTAAAGCTACCTCAATCCTGTATTCCAACAGTAGTCCTAATTGCGATTTTCAGGATTCCATCTATATACACTCAACTAAATGCAAATAGTACCAAATTTAGTACCATTTAGTACTTTTTAAAAAACATAAGTACGAAAATCTTAAACCATTTTTATACATCAACACCAATTCCCAACCTGTATTCTATATATTATATATTTCAAGATTTTAGCTATATATCTTCAATATACAATTAGAACTAAAGTTAGTACTTTTAGTACACTTATAGGTCGAATTTCCAAAACCCCTTTTGTACATCTTCCTAACTTTCCATCAGTGACCCACATTCCAAATTTCAGAATTCTAGCTCTTCCCGTTCGCCGAATACAAAGGGTACCATATTTGGTACATTTTAGTACTTTTCGTACCCTTCTAGTTCGAATTTCCAAAAACCCAGCCTTATCTCACGCCTACACACCAACAACAACCCACGCTCAAAATTTCAAGCTTCTAGCTTTAGCACTTTTGTCTGGGCGATGATCTGTCAGTCTCTCACTCACTTAACACTAAGCTCTTTTATATATATACTAGCAAAGTGCCCGCTACTTCGTATGCGGAAAGGGAATACAAAAAATATTTCATATGGTATCGTAAATACTGTAAATTTGTTGTACTATAGTTTGCGATTTAATACTCTTCATACACATAAGCACTATTTTCCGAAATCTCTCTTACTTCCATTAAACAGATTAAAACCAGTAAGGAAAGTAGTAAAGTACCCCATGCGAAATTTCGTGCAAGTCGAAAGATATATAGGGACTTTGGTACACCATTTACATTAAATCGGACGAAGTTATATATGGGAGCTATATCTAAATCGGAACCGATTTTCACGATGTTTAACACACATCGTTCTAGACGTAATTCAGCCCGCTGTGCCTAATTTCGTGTAAATCGAAGGATATATAGGGAGTTTGGTGCACTATTTACCTAAAATCGACTAAAATATATATGGGACCTATATCTAAATTTGAACAGATTTTTCCCAATTTCAATAGGGTTCGTCCTTGGGCCAAATATGTGACGTATGCCAAATTTCATCCAATTTGGATCATAAATGCGACCTGTACTTTGTTTACAATTTAACATGGACAGACAGACGGACATGCATAAATCGACATAGAATGTGATTCTAAGCATATAATGTGATTCCGTTGCCGAAATCGAAATTTAGTGCATTTGCTATTCTATTTACTATTCGTACAAATCATTTCGAGTTTCCATACTTATCTCTATAGCTAAATACTACATTTTAACAGTAATCTAAATTCCAAATCGCAGGATCCAACCAAATCCAAATGGTTCCAAATATAGTACCATCATACTTATAAGTAAGAATTTCTAAAACTACATCAATCTTACTCTCCAACAGTAATCTTAATTCAACCAAAGTCCAAATTTAGTACTTTTCGTACTCATTAGTACGAATTTCTGAAACTACCTCAATCCTCCTGTCAAACCTTTAAACTACCAAAATTCAAATTGTACCAGATTTGGTACCATTCTGTACTTTTCGTACCCATATTCCTAACTTTATCAAATCTACACTCCCACAGTAACTTAAGTTGCAACTTTCGGGATTCGAATTCTAACCGTTCACCAATGTCCAATTTGTATCAAATTGTGTGCTTTCCGTACCCATAAGTACGAATTTCCAAAACTACCCCAGTCATGTTCTCCAATAATAACCTTTAATCCACATTTAAGGATTCCAGCTCTATCCGTTCACCACACTCCAACAGTAATTTTAATCATAAATTTCAGGATCCCAGCCCTATCCGTTCACATAAATCCAAATTATAGCATATTTAGTAC
>NW_026878601.1:0-24107 GCF_032173495.1 Musca vetustissima | reverse complement strand
AAATGTATTACATTTTTGAAGTAACCTTGAATGTATATCACATGGTGGAGGGCATAAAAAGTGAGGTCGGAACGAACTGATTTCCGTTTCACTGCTTTCATTTCATTACCCAAACTATTTTATTCTGGGAAAATTATATTTTGTTTAGTCAGTTGAAAATATGATTTTTCACATTCTTTTTATACCCTTCATCACACTGTGGTACAGGGTATTATGTATTTGTGCATATGTTTGTAACAGGCAAAAACAATCGAGATAGACCCATGGTTCCTTTTGAGAATATGCATAGAATCACTTTCTGAGTCGATTTATGCATGTCCGTCTGTCCGTCCGTCCGTCCGACCGTCCATGTATTTTTGTTAACAAAGTACAGGTCGCATTTATGATCCGATTTGAATGAAATTTAGCACAGGTCACTTAATTGGCGTAAGGACAAACCCTATTGAAATTGGAGAAAATCGGTCCACGTTTAGGCATAGCTCCCATATAAGAGTACCCCCAATTTTCGGTATTTTGAGGATATTTAGTGCGTTTTTTGACTGAATTCGCTGAAATTGGGTACTCTGAGTTCTTTTTGGGTAGCAAATATCCTTACAAAAATTATAAATATAGGTCCATTTTTTCGGATAGTCCCCATATAAGGGTACCCCCAATTTTCGGTATTGCGGCGTTCTTGAGCCCGTTTTATAACTGAAATCTCTCAAATTTTGTACGTTGGGTTCCTATTGGGTACCAAATTACTCCACTAAAAATTATAAATATAGGTCCAGTTTTTCTGGTAGTCCCCATATAACGG
The DNA here is from genome assembly GCF_032173495.1 of Musca vetustissima. Lineage (NCBI taxonomy): Eukaryota > Metazoa > Arthropoda > Insecta > Diptera > Muscidae > Musca > Musca vetustissima. Next base: position 23,311 of record NW_026878601.1, on the reverse strand, counting down.
TACCCCCCAATTTGCGGTATTTTAGGGTTCTTGAGCGCGTTTTTAACCAAATTCTTCGTATATGGTAACAAACCTCCCTCCTAAAAATTATTAATATTCGCCCCCTTTTAGGGGTAGTCCCCATATAACCCCCTTTTTATACCCTTCACCACGCTGTTGCACAGGGTATTGTGTCATTGTGCATATGTTTGTAACAGGCAAACAAATCGATATAGACCCATGGTTCCTCTTGAGAATATCCATAGAATCACTTTCTGAGTCGATTTATGCATGTCCGTCCGTTCATTTATTTTTGTTAACATGATCCGATTTGGATGAAATTTGGCACATCTCACTTAAGAAAAAGAAAATCGGTTCAGATTTAGATATAGCTCCCATATATATTTTCGTCCGATTTTAACTTATTGATGCACCAAACTCCCAATAGTGATCCGATTCAGACATCATTTTGCATAGAGTATTGAATTAGGTCTAGATAGTTATATGCAAGTTTTTTTTAAATCGGTTCAGATTTAGATATAGCTCCGATTTATAGTTTCGTCCGATTTAATGTAAATAGTGCACCGAACACAGAGTACTGAATTAAGTCCTGACTGATGTATGTGAAATTTTGTTGAAATCGGTTCAGATTTCGATATATATAGTTTCGTCCGATTTAAAGTAAATTGTGCACCAAACTCCCAATAGTGTTCCGATTGAAGCAAAATTTTGCACAGAGTACTGAATTAGGTCCCGACTGATATACGCAAAATTTCTATATCTACAGGATAGTGTAGATATTAACATGTCTTGCATGTACCCATAGTGGTGAAGGGTATCATATAGTCGGCTCCGTCCAACTTACTGGTTTTTTTATGGCGATAACCATTTAAAAACCAAATTAACCACTGCAATTTTTATACCCTTCACCACACTGTGGTACAGGGTATTATGTCTTTGTGCATATGTTTGTAACAGGCAAAAATAATCGAGATAGACCCATGGTTCCTTTTTAGAATATACATAGAATCACTTTCTAAGTCGATTTATGCATGTCCGTCCGTCCGTCCGTCTGTCTGTCTGTCCATGTTAAATTGTAAACAAAGTACAGGTCGCATTTATGATCCGAATTGGATGAAATTTGGCATAGGTCACTTATTCGGCCCAAGGACGAACCCTATTGAAATTGGGAAAAATCGGTTCAGATTTAGATATAGCTCCCATATATATATTTAACCGATTTAATGTAAACGGTCCCTATATATCTTTCGATTTGCACGAAATTTGGTACAGCCTAATCATTTAGGTCTAGAATGATGTCTGCCAAGTTTCGTAAAAATCGGTCCAGATTTAGATATAGCTCCCATACATAGTTTCGTCCGATTTCATGTAAATTGGTGCCCCAAAGTCCCTATATATATTTTGATTTGCACGATATTTGGCATAACGTACTGAATTAAGCCTACAGTGATGTCTGCCAAGTGTCGAGAAAATCGGTCCAGATTTAGATATAGCTCCTATATATAGTTTCGTTCGATTTCATGTAAATGGTGCCCCAAAGCCCCTATATATCTTTCGATTTGCACGAAATTTGGCATAGCGTACAGAATTGAGCCTAGAATGATGTCTGCCAACTTTCGAGAAAATCGGTCTAGATTTAGATATAGCTCCCATATATAGTTTCGTCCGATTTCATGTAAATGGCGCACCAAAGTCCCTATATATCCTTCGATTTGCACGAAATTTGGCATAACGTACTTAATTGAGCCCAGAATGATGTCTGCCAAGTTTCATGAAAATCGGTCCAGATTTAGATATATCTCCCATATATAGTTTCGTTCGATTTCATGTAAATGGTGCCCCAAATTCCCTATATATCTTTTGATTTGCACGAAATTTGGTACAGCCTAGTCATTTAGGTCTAGAATGATGTCTGCCAAGTTTCGTGAAAATCGGTCCAGATTTAGATATAGCTCCCATATATAGGTTCGTCCGATTTCATGTAAATGGTGCCCCAAAGTCCCTATATATCTTTCGATTTGCACGAAATTTGGCATAACGTACTGAATTGAGTCTAGAATGATGTCTGCCATGTTTCGTGAAAATCGGTACAGATTTAGATATAGGTCCCATAAATAGTTCCTTCGATTTCATGTAAATGGTGCACCACATATATCTTGCGATTTGCACGAAATTTGGCATAACGTACTGAATTGAGTCTAGAATGATGCCTGCCAAGTGTCGTGAAATTCGGTACAGATTTAGATATAGGTCCCATATATAGTTCCTTCGATTTCATGTAAATGGTGCACCACATATATCTTGCGATTTGCACGAAATTTGGCATAACGTACTGAATTGAGTCTAGAATGATGCCTGCCAAGTGTCGTGAAAATAGGTCAAGATTTACATATAGCTCCGATATATAGTTTCGTCCGATTTCATGTAAATGGTGCACCAAAGTCCCTATATATCCTTCGATTTGCACGAAATTTGGCATAACGTACTTAATTGAGTCTAGAATGATGTCTGCTAAGTTTCATGAAAATCGGTCCTGATTTAGATATAGCTTCCACATATTTTTTCGTCCGATTTCATGTAAATGGTGCACCAAAGTCCCTATATATCTTTCGATTTGCACAAAATTTGGCATAGCGTACTGAATTGAACCTAGGGTGATGTCTGCGTTGTTTCGTGAAAATCTGTCCAGATTTAGATATAGCTCCCTTTTATTATAGTTTGATTTTAAGTAATTAACGCACCAAGGAACCAATAGGAACAAAACGTTCTGAAATTAGTAAAACCTAACCTGTGACAAGTTTGTTTGAAATCGCTTAATATTTGGTTAGAGCTTCCATATATATTTTCGCCCGATTTCAAGTAAATTGGACATCAAACTCCTCATGTTAGTCAGATTGACATCAAATTTTGCACATCGTACAAAATTGAGCATAGAATAACGTAGTTGCGTTTTCTAGAAGTACAGACATAGCCCAACGGATGACCTATTTATATTTGTTTGAAGTCGATGTACATACTTTATGGATAGATCTACGTAGATTCACATTACGATAAATATCGCATATTTTATTTTATCCAATTTCATGCTAATAGTCCTGTTTAATATACCCATAGTGGTGAAGGGTATCATATAGTCGGCCCCGTCCGACTTTATTATTTTCCTTACTGGTTTTTTTTCTCGTAGAGATGTTTGTTTCAAAGTTCGTTGTTTATGGCAAAGACAAAAGTTATTAAAATTAAATTTGCGCACATCTTAACAAGTAACCACATGATGGCAATTTAGCAATTTACTTTGTTAAGACCGAACTTATTTCACACACACGCACACACCAGTTAATCATATAAATTATTTTCTTTTCGTTGAACAAAACATCGGATTACAGAATAATCACAAATTACTCAGATATTTCACTGATACCCTTTAAGGGTACCTCGATACCTGTTGAACCACTTTGGGTACATACAAGAGATGTTAATATCTACAATATCCTATAGATAGAACAGACATAGAATCTTTGGAGGACCATTGAGATGGAATCGGACAAAATTAAATGTGCTATCTAGATAGATATTTGTTTCAATTGGAAAAACCTCATATATGTACCATTCTGAAAACACTGAAAAATGTCCTTGGTTTACCATTTGTATGAAATCGAGTAAAAAATATATATATATATATATATATATATGTATTTCTACAAAGCAACCATGTTGTCGGCATATTATATCCTTCGTTTCGCCTCAAGAGTTTGTTACGTCACGAATAATTGATCCGTGACCCACATTTTAGTATACCGATCGGTGTATCTCAACATATTGATACACAGATACGGGAGGATTCTACTGCAAGATAACTAATAAGTACTTAGGCAAGAATACAAAAGGATTTTATACTGTCAAGGATACGGAAGGATTCTACTGCAAGAGATATTAATAGGTACTTAGTAACCCCGATAACAATTTTCAACCGAATTCGCTGTAAATTTGTATTTTGTAACCGTTTATGGTAAAAAATCCCCCTACCAAAATTTATTAATATTCGCCCCCTTTTTAGGGGTGGTCCAAATATAACCCCATTTTTATAGACTTCGCCACACTGTGGTACTAGGTATTGTGTCTTTGTGCATATGTTTGTAACAGGCAAAATGAAACGAGATGCTGCAGCATACCAAATGGTATATGCCAAGGTTGCTCAATTAGGTCCAGATTTACTTATAGCTCCAGATACATTATTTTTCTCGATTTCATACAAAAAGAATCCAATTGACATACAATCTTTCATAGATTTGAGAATGATATGTGTATGGGTTTTTATACCCTTCACCACACTGTGGTACTGGGTATTATGTCTTTGTGCATATGTTTGTAACATGCAAAAGGAAACGTGATAGACACATGATTCCTTTTGAGAATATGCATAGAATCACTTTTTAAGTCGATTTATGCATGTCAGTCCTTCCGTCCGCCTGTCTGTCTGTCTGTCTGTCCATGTTAAATTGTAAACAAAGTGCAGGTCGCATTTATGATCCAAATTGGATGAAATTTGGCATAGACCACTTATTTGACCCAAGAACGAACACTATTGAAATTAGGAAAAATCGGTTCAGTTTTAGATATAGCTCCCATATATATTTTCGTCCGATTTAAGCTAATTTATGTACCGAAGTCCCTATATATCTTTCAATTTCCCGAAATTTGGCACAGCGTAATACATTAGGTTTAGAATGATGTGTTTTAAGTTTCCTGAAAATCGGACCAGATTTAGATATAGCGCCTATGTATATTTTCGCCCGATTTAATGTAAGTGGTACACCAAAGTCCCTATATACCTTTCGATCTGCACAAAATTTGGCACAGTGTACTGAAATATGTCTTAAATGATGTATGATAAATTTCCTGAAAATCGGTCAAGATTTAGATATAGCTCCCATATTTATTTTCGTCCGATTTTACACAACCTTGACACAAAATTTTGCATAACGATTTTAAATTAGTATAACCTAGAAATTAGATATAAATTCTGCACCGAATTCCCCAGGTGTGTCCGATTGGCACAAAATTTTGCACAACGTACGGAATATAATATAACATAAAGTGTGACAAGTTTTGTTGAAATCGATTCAGATTTAGATACAGCTCCCTTATATAGTTTCGTCCGATTTTAGTTAAATGGTACACCAAAGACCCAACATTAGGCCGATTGACACAAAATTTTGCACAACGTACTAAAGTTAATATAACCTAGCAGGTGGAAGTTGTTGTTGAAATCAGTTCAAATTTGGATAGAGCTACCATATATATTTTCTCCCGATTTTAAGTAAATGATGCATCAAGAACTCAAAGCTTGTGACATGTTTCGATGAAATCGGTTTAGATTTCGATATAGATTTTATATATATTTTCGTCTGATTTTAAGTAAATGGTACACCAAACTCCTCATATTTATCAGATATTTATTTAAATTAACAAAGGGTGTCCGATTGACATTTGCAGTATGACATTTTTATGGATCCAATTTCATTTCACTGGTCCTTCAAAAATACGACGTATGTTAGGATTCATCTGTTGAATATACCCAAAGTGGTGAAGGGTATCATATAGTCGGCCCCGTCCGACTTTACAACATTCCTTACTTGTTTTTTTTTTTTTTGGATTTTACAAACATGTACACAAAGGCATAGCACCCTGTTCCACAGTGTTGTGGAGGGTATACAAATATATGAATTTGTGTAAACAAAGTGTGCAATCTGTAAATGTAAATTCGCCTATTGATGGAAGGATATTTGTGCGAAATCGTACAAAACTTTGATAAATTGAAACTGATACTGTGAAATTGACAAATTGAAATTGACTGTATTAAAGAAAAACTCTCAGCAGAAAAATGTGTGAATGAAAATTTAACAAGCTTTGGTATTGATTTACCAGCCCATTGAAAATCTTGAAAATTTAAAGTCGGAAAGGGGGGGAGGGGGGTGTGTCCCTTAAATTGCAGTGTTTTGTATAGCAATTTAGAGAAATTAAATTTTGAAATTAATTTATTTTTATCGTCATCATAAAATGACAATATATACGAAATGAGAGATTTTAAAAATTTTATGTGGAGACCATGGTAAGTTGCTACCAGGTGAAAACTAAATACCAAACTCATGCACTCAATTTAGACAATTGGACAGAACTGACGAGTGAATAGAAATGAAATTGGACGAACTGAATTCCAGCGAAACTTTCCACACGTAAGTTTATACAAACTGAAGTAGGTTGTAGAAAATGTTGTTCCATTCGAAAACATTTTGGGTCTATGGTGAACCATTTACTTTAAATCAAGCGAAAATATAAATAGAAGCTATAACTAAATCTGGACCGATTTCAAAAACATACTTGCCAGAGAATAATACTTTTTCGCATAACATTGGGTCTTTGTGCATTATTTACTTATAATTTTAATATGGGATCTAAATTTGGACCAGCAAAGACAAACGCCATAATTTTTACACTTTTTTTTAAATTTTATTGAATGAAAGCAAAAATGTCGGAAATATCGTAAAATTTTAAAATATGTTTAGATTTGTTCCAATTGGTCACCTTTGGCGTGAATTATGGCCTTCAATGGCCAATGAAACCATCATACGCTGTCCGATTGTTGGTATTTTTTGTACCCACCTTGCTTTCCCAAATACTCCAGACCCAATAGTCCAACGGATTGGTATCAGGAGATGTTGGTGGCCATTGTGCGCTGGAAATGAAGCGAGGAACCTCATTTTGTAACCATTCATGGGTGGCGCGTCCGCCATCGCACTCAGGATGGTCCTGTTGGAATGTCCCAGGTCTACGGCCAAAATGTTTGCATACCCAAGGCTTTAATACACCCTCCAGAATATTTTCGCAATAATAATACGAGCGAAGAGCTACCATCGCCTGTTATGGCGGCCCACACCATCACCATGGCCGGCGCTTGAGTTTTGGTGGCCAACCGTGTTCCATCACGAATAACCTTTTTCTGGAAAATTACCAAAATGCTTTTGTACGCTTGTAAACAATATAATGAGCTGTCACTGGAAAAAAATTAACAGCTTTCGAACGAATGGCTTAGAAATGACAGCAGTCTGAAGTTGATTGCAGTTTTTATACCCTCCACCATAGTATAGGGTATATCAATTTTGTTTTTCCGTTTGTAACGCATCGAAATAATCATTTCCGACCCTATAAAGTATATATATTCTTGATCAGCGTAAAATTCCATGACGATCTAGCCATTTCCGTCTGTCCGTCTGTCTGTCTGTTGTAATCACTGTAGCGTCTAAACGAATTGAGTTAGATCGCCAAAATTTTGATCTGTCTGCAGGCAGATCAAGTTAGAAGATGGGCTTTATCGGTCCACGTTTACGCATAGCTCCCATATAAGGGTACCACCCATATTTTCGGTATTTTGGGGTTCTTGAGCGCGTTTTTCAACCGAATTCGCTAAAATTTAGTACATTGGGTTCTTATTGGGTACTCAATGTCTCCACAAAAAATTATAAATATATGTCCAATTTTTCTGGTAGCCCCCATATACCGGTGGAAATTCCTAGGGACTTTGTATAAATTGTAGAATGTCAGGAAAATTTCCAGTTAAAATTATTCAATATAAAACCAGTAAGGAAAATAATAAAGTCGGGCGGGGCCGACTATATGATACCCTTCACTACTTTGGGTATATTCAAGAGATGAATGCTAACAGACGTCGAATTCTGCAACCTAACTAAATTTGTCATTTGTTCAGATATAGGGTTGCTTCTTACAATGGGACAAAATGACCAAAACTCGGGAGAAAATATATGTAGAAGCTCTATCCAAATCTGAACCGATATCAAAACTTTCCACATTTCAAAACTTTAGTACGTTGTGCAAAATTTGTGTCAATTTTGTGTAAAATCGGACGAAAATATATATGTAGAAGCTATATCAAAATCTGAACCGATTTCAATGAGAATGGCAGAGATTAACTTATATTAACTACAGTTTATTGCACAAAATTGTGTGGCAATCGAACAAACTTTGGGTCTTTAGTGCACAAAAAACCTATATAGGAGCTATATATAAATCCAAACTGATTTTCACGAAACTTAACGTGCACTATTCTAGACTTAATTAAGTACGATGTGCCAAATTTCGGTCAAATCGAAAGGTATATAAGGACTTTGGTACACCACTTACCATAAATCGGACGAAAATATATATGGGAGCTATATCTAAATCTGAACCGATTTTTCCCAATTTCAGTAGGGTTCGTCCTTGGGCAAATTAAGTGACCTGTGCCAAATTTCATTCAAATCGGAACATAAATGCGACCTGTACTTTGTTAACAAAAATACCTGGACGGACGGGAAGACATACGGACAGACGGACATGCATAAATCTACTCAGAAAGTGATTCTATGCATATTCTCAAAAGGAACCATGGGTCTATCTCAATTATTTTTGCCTGTTACAAACATATGCACAAAGACATAATACCCTGTACCACAGTGTGGTGAAGGGTATAAAAATTTGAAAAGATAAATATGATATCAAACGCAATTTTAATCAAATTGGCAACAACAATTAAATATTATCACAAATCGTTTAGAACATTTTTTCATGCGGATGAAAATTAGTTGGTTGCCACATCTAGATAACCATTAATTCCACATTTTGTTCAGCCAAAATGACGATATTTTGAACCCATGTTTAGAGACTCGTATTTTTATAATCACCGATTAATATTTCCTCTTCTGAAGCCTTCGTCAGTCTGAAGATCTTCAATTTGTAGTGTACCACTTATAATTAATCTTCCAACGTTGCCCAATACGTCGCATATTTTTCAAGTCACTGTAAACAACACAACACATGGTCGTACGAGAAAAATTAAAAATGTATACTCTATGTTGTGAATACCTACTTAACCAATACCTGTCGTCTTTTCGAAGGAACATTGACATGAAATTGATCAAACTTAAAAATGCGATCTTTATCTTTATAAGTAAACCGACTAATATCAATCCTTACACATGCCATTCTGCAATCTATTCCATACTTTGTAAATATACTTTAAGCTAACTTTACGCACGCTATTTGGTATGGTGTGCAGGTCAACCAGTCTTTGGTTCTTTAGTGCACAATTTACATTAAATCGGTCGAAAAGATATATGGGAGCTATATCTAAATCTGAACCAATTTTCTCGAAACTTAGCACACATCATTCTGGACCCAATTCAGTACCCTATGCCAAATTTCGTGCAACTCGAAAGATATATAGGGACTTTGGAGACTCATTTACCTTAAATCGGAAGAAAATATACATGGGAGCTATATCTAAATCTGAACCGATAGGGTTCGTCCTTGGGCCAAATAAGTGGGCTGTGCCAAATTTCATCCAAATCGGATCATAAATGCGACCTGTACGATCATAAATGCGACCTTTGTTTACAATTTAACATCAACAGACGGACGGACGGACGGACGGACGGACGGACATGCCTAAATCGACTCAGAAAGTGATTATATCCATATTATCAAAAGGAACCATGGGTCTATCTCGATTCCTTTTGCCTGTTACAAACATATGCACAAAGACATAATACCCTGTACCACAGTGTGGTGAAGGGTATAAACATCACATGTTGGGAAATTTGCACTTTATGCTATTTCTATTGTCCAACTTTAAGTGCTTAAATGGAAATGCAAAGTTCGTACATCATACAGCTAATATTGAAGAAAAACAACACTACAAAGTGCATTTATAACGTTTCATGTCTATGATTTATTTTGGCAGCAAATAAACAAACAAATTCATTCATGCTTTTATACAATTTACGCGCCATTTTATTGAGTATGCGCAGTGTCTGCAGAATATACCACGTGCTACGACAACAATAATCATACTCATACATGTGTCAACGACAATAACTTGTTTTACAACATATCACATCTGAACCACAAATCCAAAGGACTTGTTGGATGTTAGATAAGGACGAATAAAAATACCAAACTCTTCAAAGTATCTAATAGTCTTCAATAGGACATCGGTCGAACAAAAGCGAGAATTTATACGCGTACCGGAAACATGTAAATCGGTTTAATAAATACCAGTGATTCGGTTAAGCAAAAACAACATTCATTACAACGTTCTAGGTAGACAGACAAGTGTGTTTATAAAGAAATTATGAAATCGCCAACAAGTGTTTTTTTTTTGTGAAGTGGATGGATAGAGGGAAATTGTAATTGTTAATAAGTATCGGAATAAAAATATCGCAAACGTAAATATTTGCAAAACCAGTCAGCCCCAGAGTCCTTGTGTAATTCAGAAAATGAGAGAAATGAAAAACTATTATGTTACAAAGCATAAGGTGCCTTTTTAACAAATCGGTATTTAATTCTTTATGTAAATGAAAGCAATTTAATGAAACTTTTATTATTCAGTATTAAATCGTCTTGATTATTTTAAAGCAACATAAAGAAGAAAAACAATTTAATGAAAAACAAGTGAATAAGCGTTAAGTTCGGCCGGGCCGAACTTTGGATACGCTCCACCATAGTTATACTGACAGATACATGCAATGAAAATATAGGGAACATACCAAAATGTTGGCATATACCGATAATTCTACAAACCGATTTATGTAAACCATTATGTACACCAAATACAAATTTCAGCAATTTTTAATGGGGATTTTTGCTAAAATCTGTAAGCTCCAAAAATTGGACTGGTACTGAAAACGCATGGTAGAGTATAAAATCCTCAAACTACTGTAATTTAGATTACAAAGTTATATGAGGGTATGCCTAAAGGGGGACCAATGTTGATTATATGGTGTAGAAAATATTGTATATTTGGGGATATTATTATATGAGGGCTATGCCTAATTAATGACCGGTATATGCCAATTTTTAACCCAATATTTTAATTGTTTATCTCAATTCTTTCCTTCAGAAGGTACCACAATATTGAGGAGATGCCTAAATGTCTGCCGATATATTTCATTATAGTCATGTTTGAGTTTTTATATCACAATATCTTTGGAAGGCGGAATGCTTACAACAGATGGCTAAATAGTCTTTGTAGGGCAAAAATAACGAATACCCAACCGCAACACACGGAACAAATTAGATAACTATTTTAAAAAGGGGTGAATATTAATAATTTTTGTTGCTGAGATTTGTTACCATATACGACTACAAAATGCCAAATTTCAGCGAATTCGGTTGAAAATGGCGCTCAAGAACCTCAAAATATCGAAAATTAGGGGTACCCTTATATGAGGGCTACCCGAAAAAAGTGACCTATATTTATAATTTTTTGTGGAGATATTTGCCACCCAATAAGAACTCAAATTACTAAATTACAGCCAATTCGGTGAAAAAATACGGTCAAAATCCCCCAAAAACTGGAAATTGGGAGGTATCCTTATATGGGGGCTACCAGAAAAAGTGAACCTATATTTATAATTTTTATTGGGGAAATTTGGTACCCAATAAGAACCCCATATACCACATTTCAGCGCATTCAATTGAAAATCGCACTCAAGAACCCTAAAATTGGGGGGTACCCTTATATGAGGACTACCCGAAAAAGTGGGCCGATGTTTATAATTTTTGGTTTAGATATTTGGCACCAAATAAGAACGCAATGTACCAAAGTTCAGCGAATTCGGTTGAAAAACGCGCTCAATATCCCCCCAAATACCGAAAATTGGGTGGTATCCTTATATGGGGGCTATCCGAAAAAATGGACCTATATTTGTAATTTTTGGTGGGAAGATTTGCTATCCAATAAGAACTCAAAGTACCAAATTTCAGCGAATTCGGTTGAAGAACGCACTCAAGAACTTTAAAATACCGAAAATTTGGGGGGTACCCTTATATGGGAGCTATGCCTAAACGTGGACCGATAAAGCCCATATTTGGGGGCCATCCGAAAAAATTGACCTATATTTGTAATTTTTAGTGGGAAGATTTGCTATCCAATAAGAACTCAAAGTACCAAATGTCAGCGAATTCGGTTGAAGATTGCACTCAAGAACTTCAAAATACCGAAAATTTGGGGGTACCCTTATATGGGGGCTATCAGAAAAACTAGACCGATGTGTATAATTTTTTGCGTAGACATTTGACATTAAATAAGAAACCAATGTACAAAATTTCAGAGAATTCGGTTGAAAAACGTGCTCAAGATCCACAATATACCGAAAATTGTTGGGTATCCTTATATGGGGGCTATCCGAAAAAATGATTTGCTGGGGAGATTTTCTACCCAATAAGAACTCAGAGTACCAAATTTCAGCGAATTCGGTTGAAAAACGAGATCAAGAACCTCAAAATACCGAAAATTCTGAGGTACCCTTATATGGGAGCTATGCCTAAACGTGGACCAATATATCCCATCTTCGAACTTGACCTGCCTGCAGACAAAAGACTCTATGCAAAATTTTGGCGATCTATCTCAATTCGTTTAGACGCTATAGTGATTACAACAGACGGACAGACGGACATGCTTAAATCGTCATAGAATTTTACACTGATCAAGAATATATATAAATATACTTTATAGGGTCGGAAATGATTATTTCGATGCGTTACAAACGGAAAAACAAAACTAATATGCCCTCCATACTATGGTGGAGGGTATAAAAAAACAGTGAGCGGAGCAGTATAGTCGAAAGGGGCCGACCATACGATACCCTACACAACTACCACGGAACTTTAACTTTCTGCGGATGTTTAGTTCGAAGTTGGGCAATATTTCGTGATATTAAGTTTCATCCCAAAATTATTATCTGATCATCACCGAAAATTATAGGGTTGTCCTTGACCATAACTGGGCGATATATTTCCGTCCCAGTTAGGCGGAAATATATCTGATCATCACCGAAAATTATAGGGTTGTCCTTGACCATAACTGGGCGATATATTTCCGTCCCAGTTAGGCGGAAATATAGAGCCCCAGTTATGTCCAGAAGGACATAGACCCGAGAAGTTGATAGTATATTCAAGAGGAGTGGTTGACCTTTAAATTGATACCAATTATATTGTCGTATGTACTCGGATGAGGGAGTAACCACACTAAATCTCATCCGAGTACATATGCTTATTCTTTGGCAGATCCCCTTCTCCAGGTAAAATGAGCCTCTGGAACGGCCTAAAAATCTGACAAAAATAACGTTTTTGCTCTATTTCATCCCCTAAATATTAACTGATTTTTGCCAAAAAAGGTTCTTCATTGGGCAGAACCCATCCTACATGCAAATTTTCGTGAAGATAGGTCCATAACTGTGGCCTGTATCGTGTTTACAAATTATAATGGACAGACGGACGGACGGACACACATGTCTAGATCGACACAGCTAATCGAGATATGATTGGTACAATTAAAGGTGGATCTATGACCAATATTTCGCGGCGTTACAAACACTTGGGGCTGTACACAGCTATATTACCTCGACAACATAGTTGTGTAGGTATAAAAAGCTACCGATTTTATATTTAGGGTGAAGGAAGGTATTGAACATAAAACGAAAATGTTAGGTTCCAAATATGGCTTCTCAATTGGGCATTGCCCCTCATATAATGATAACTCCAAATAATTGGTAATTAGTACACGTTGTAATCAATGTTGATCACATTGCCCTGTAAATCTTTGAAAAACATTGTTTTCACTGGTTCACTTATTTCTAATATGCCCTATATAAATATCCCAACCATTTTTGTTTACATCGGAAGTTTGAACCACACTTCCCAAGCTCATTCGCCATAGTATAGTTCAATATGGGGCTGGGCCGGAAATAACCCGTAAGGGGACCCCCACATTCACAGTGTCAAAAATTCAAGAATGTCTCTACAAAATTCCACGTGAAAATCTCAACAATTTTTAAAGATATAGCCGATTTATTGTGCTAGCATCAAGTGACGGCAAGAGACCTTTTCAAACGTTAAACGCATTTTTCTCCAAACAGCGTTTTGCGAATGGCGGGCACGATAACTCAAAAACTAATAATCCGATCGATTCCAAATTTTGGGACGTTTCGCTGTGAGTGTATAGCTATCGTATGAACTAGGATAAATCCAAAGGAAAATCTTCCTTATTTTTAACTTGGTTTGTGGTAAAAAATAGGCGATTTCCCAAAAATATTATTTCAAAGGTCTGTCATTTTGTTGATTTTTTTGCTTTAGCTTTAAATCTCCAAATATATATCTGTAAAGTTACAAACCTTATTATTGTATTGATTTACCAGCCCATTGAAAATCTTCAAAATTTAAAATCGAGAATGGGGGGTTCCCTTAAAACACATTTTTTAAGCTGCAACATTTGTAAACCAAGCTATTAATGAAAATAAGGTTTTAAAAGACAATTCTCAACTGACTTAAACCCCTTCTTCTACTATCAATTACATTAAAAAGTTTGATGTGATAAATCGTGGATCTTTGACGAATGTTTCAATGTACATATGTAAGTGAACTATAAACCAGTAAGGAAAGTAGTAAAGTCGGAATGGGCCGAATATATGATACCCTTCACCACATTGGGTATATTAAGCATAAGTATCCTAAAAGACGTCGATTTTTCGAAGGAAAATTGACATGAAGTTGAACGAACTTAAATATGTGATCTATATCTGATCTAATAACATTAACCCCTACACCGATTTAAAGCGAACTTAACATACGCTATTCGGTATCTCAATCAGACACTCATTGATTATTTGGTGTACAATTAACATGACTAAGTTCGAAATTATATATGGAAGCTATGCTATATCTATATCTGAATCGATTTCAGGGAAACTTGCAGAGAGTAATTAATATTACATCAGTACGTTGTGTCAATCGGACTAGCTATGGATCTTTAGTGCACCATTTGCCAAAAATCGGGCGAAACTATATATAGGAGCTATATCTAAACCTTAACCGATTTTCACAAAACTTAGCACACGTCTTTCTAGACTTAATTCAGTACGCTATGCCAAAATTCGTGCAAATCGAAAGATTTTAAGGGACTTTGGTGCACCTTTTACCTTAAATCGGGCGAAACCATATATATGGTAGCTATATCTAAATCTGAACCGATTTACACGAAACTTAGCACACCTCATTCTAGACATAATTCAGTACGCTATGCCAAAATTCGTGCAAATCGAAAGATTTTCATGGACTTTGGTGCACCATTTACCAAAAAATCGGGCGAAACTATATATAGGAGCTATATCTAAATCTGAACCGATTTTTCCCAATTTCAATAGGGTTCGTCCTTGGGCCAAATAAATGAGTTGTACCAAATTTCAGTCAAATCGGATTATAAATGCGACCTGGACTTTGTTTACAATTTAACATCAACAGACGGACGGAGAGACGGACGAGCATGCATAAATCGACTCAGATGGTGATTCTATGCATATTCTCAAAAGGAACCATAGGTCTATCTCGATTCCTTTTGCCTGTTACAAACATATGCACAAAGACATAATACCCTGTACCACAGTGTGGTGAAGGGTATAAAAAAACACAATTAGTCACTCATAAGTAAACGACACTTAAATAAGTTTACACACACCATTTCACTTAACGACAGGATAACAAACACTCCCACACGCACACACATACACTGATGCTGCAAGAGCAAACGCCAAAAACACCAACAGACATTTTTTTAACGAACTTGGTAACCGATACGATACAACGAATGCCTTTTTTGTCGGATGCTCAAGATGGATGAGCACACAGAAAGCCAGTCACTCAACAATGTGTTTATCAGTCTATTGCGGAAGAGAAGAGGCAAAGTAACTGTTGCACACATATATTGTTCAGTATTTTTAGGAAATGTAAATGTAATTTTATTTACGCCTTGACAGGATGTCAAACATAAGCAGATATGAACAAATTAATTTCAAGAATTGTACGACTGAGAGAAATATGATTAAGGTGGCCGTGCATGAAATAAAATATGTGCATGTGTGTTGCTCAAAAACATTGTTTAATAAAAAATGTTTATTTAATTATATATGCAAGTAAAAAAATGCTCTAATGGAGTACAATTACGATTTTCACGAATACTTCCGTTAAGAAGGTATAAAATACCATCAAACCTTTTAATGTTGAAAGGATTCTAAGGAATGTTGAAAAATAACATGTGTGTGTATTTGGATTACATGATGATTTTACGGAATGAAAACTAAATACGTTTTGGAAGATCTAAAGAATTCTTTGGAAAGAAAAACTAAAGTGAAATGAGTTCCTAGAACGGACAAAGAAATTGTTTCGAAGCTTACGAGAAATACGTGCAAATGTGTTATCCGATACGGAAATATGTGGAATTTGTTGTCGAAAGTGACTAAACAACACAGGCGGTGATATAAAACAGAAATTTGAAAAATCTATCACAGGCTTATATTATTTCAACATTCTTAAAGCACGCCTGGTTGAAGGAATGTTCAAAAGTCGAACGGGCCGATGATACCCTTCACCACTTTGGGTATATACAAGAGCTGTTCATATGTAGAACATCCTGTCGATTTAAACCAATTTAAATTAATACAAATACCATTTTGAAATTAGTAAAGAAATTGCATGTGAATCGAGCTGACTTTTCTGGTAGCCCTATATAACGGAACCCTTAATTTTTCAGTATTTTTGGGGTAATTTAGTACTTGGAGTTCTTATTGGGTAGAAAATATCTCCATAACAAAATTATAAATATAGTTACATTTTTCGGGTAGCCCCCATATAAGGTTTCCCCCAATTTTCGGTATTTTTGGGTTCTTGAGCGCTTTTTTCAACCGAATTCGCTGTAATTTGGTATTTTGTGGTCGTATATGGTAAAAAATTGCACTACCAAAAATTATTAATATTCACCCCCTTTTTGGGGTAGTCCCCTTTTTATTTATGATGTGGGCTGTCCCCGTATAGGCGTATTTTACCATAGCATGGGGATATTCGTTACTCGAAATTATCAGTGTTTACCCTCTGTCGATTTAACAATCTTTTGTAAACCTTCTACCTTCGGAAGTCATCGAGATAAAAATTTCGAACGTTAGGTTCGAGAATAAACCAGTAAGGAAAGTAGTAAAGTCGGACGGGGCCGACTATATCATACCCTTCACCACTTTGGGTATATTCAACAGATGAATCCTAACATACGTCGCATATTTAAAGCACCAGTAAAATCAAATTGGATCCATAAACACTTCATTGTGCAACCGATACTGAACTTTTCACTTGGTTAGATATTGAAGCTTTATCTAAATCTGAACCGATTTCAGGAAACTTAACACACATCATTCTAGACGTAATTCATTACGCTAGAAAGATATTAAGGGACATTGGTACATCATTTACATTAAATCGGACGAAAATATATATGGGATCTATATCTAAATCTGGACCGATCTTCAGAATACTTAATACACATCATTCTAGACGTAATTCAGTACGCTGTGCCAAATTTCCTGCAAATCAAAAGATATATATATATATATATATTTTTTTTTTTTTTTTTTTTTTTTGAAGGAAAGCAAAAAATTTCGGAGAACAATTTCTGTTCGAATTGGTCACCTTTGGCACGAATTATGGCCTTCAAACGGCCAATGAAACCGTCACACGCTGCCCGAATGTTGCTCTGCGGATTTTGGCCCATTCCCGGCGAAGCGCTTGCTTGAGGTGATCGACACTTTGGTATTTTTTAACCTTGCTTTCCAAAATACTCCAGACACAATAGTTCAACGGACTGGTATCCGGAGATTTTTGTGGCCATTGTGTTCTAGAAATGAAGCGAGGAACCTCATTTTATAACCATTCTTGGGTGGCGCGTGCTGAGTGCGATGGTCAAGGCTTTAACACAACGTCCAGAATATTTTCGCGATAATATTCGACATTTATTCTGATGCTACGGTCGATTAATATGTGCGACCATCGGCTGTTATGGCGGCCCACACCATCACCATGGCCCGCGCTTGAGTTCTGGTGGCCAACCGAAGGTGCACATTTTCAGCTGACCTATTTGGCTGGACAACGAATGTTTTCTCATCGGAAAAAACCAAATTCGGGAATTAACCAATTTCGGCTAAGCCAAGCTACTCTTTTGAATCTAATTTTTTTCTGTTATTCGTCCACTTCCTCGACGTGGGGCTACGCTACCAGTATCACTGTAACGAAATTTCATCCAAAAAAATCAAGATAAGAGGTGTTAGTATTTTTATACCCTTCACCAAACTGTGGTACAGGCAAAAGGAAACGAGATAGACCTGTAGTTCCTTATGAGAATATGTATAGAATCACTTTCTGAGTCGATTTATGCATGTCCGTTCGTCTGTTGGTGTTAAATTGTAAACAAAGTACAGGTCGCATTTATAATCCGATTTGGATGAAATTTGGCACAGCTCATTTATTTGGCCCAAGGACAAACCCAATTGAAATTGGGAAAAATCGGTTCAAATTTAAATATAGCTCCCATATATATTTTCGTCCGATTTAATGTAAATGATGCACCAAAGTCCCTATATGTATTTAGATTTTCACGAAATTTGGTACAACGTACTGAATTGAGCCTAGAATGATGTCTGCCAAGTTTCGTGAAAATCGGTCCAGATTTAGATATAGCTCCCATATATATATTTGTTTGAGGTCGATTTACATACTTTTGTCCCAAACAATATCATGTTAATATTCCTGTTTAATATACCCATAGTGTTGAAGGGTATCATATAGTCGGCCCCGTCCGACTTTCCTTACTTGTTAATGTTTGCCTTTAAGTCTTTAAAAGTAATTGCGAACTTCATACATTTCCCAACTAATGTTGGAGGAAAAACAACAAAGTTCTTTTTATAACATCTCAATTCTACGATGTGTTTTGGCAGCAAATAAATAAACAAATTCATTCTTTTATTCAATTTACGCGCGGTTTTATTAGGCATGCTCAGTGTCTGCAGGATTTAACACGTGGTACAGCAATCATCATACTCATACATGTGTCAAAGACAATAACATGTTTTACGACATATCACATCTGAACGACAAATCCCAACAACTTGTTGGACGTTAGGTAAGGACAAATAAAAGGCCAGCAACTCTTCAAATTGCTCAACAGTTTACAGAAGGACATCGGTCGAATAAATCGAAAATTTAAACGCGAAAGGGATAAACGGAAAGATATCGTTTTGATGTTTAACAATTACCAGTGCTTCGTCTAAGCAAAAACAAAAGTCATCGTTCGGTTATTTAAATTACCATAATGGCAACAAGTGGCTTTTTGTGAAGTAAAAATGGGAAGGAAATTTTAATTGATAATAAGTAGGGGAGACTGGGGCACCTTCGGCACTTTTTTTTTAGAGCTCTATATCTCAGTACTTATTCAACATATATAACAACTTTATGGCTGATTATTGTCCTCTGACACTTAATTATGAAAAATAGTACCAAAAATATATAAAAAAATAGTATTAGTTAAAAAATTTTACAGTTTTGTAAAAAAAGTCAAATTCGCCAAATGTGCCCCAACCCGGGGTAGCTTCGGCATTTGATGGGGCACATTCGGCACCATAGTCATAGCCGGGTAATTGTCATCGCTATCAGCCTGGTTGAAATTCTAATCCTCTAAAGGCTCTATTTGGTTTTAATACGCCACACAATGTTTGAATTATAGGGCTTTATTTTCTAGCGGCGGACGTTTACATCTCAAGGTCGCACACAGCATCAAAAATAGAGGTTTTCTATCGCATTTTCGTCAATACAAGCACGTTTGATCTTACATATGCAATTTCGAACCATATTAAAGGATTAATTTTAAAGACAAACTCAAAAACATTTTAAGGAAATAATATTGCACAATCTGTATATGGCCGAATGTGCCCCACTTTAAAATGCCGAATGTTCCCCGAATGTACTTTTTATAGTTTTTTTCATTTTTTTCGATCAGTTTTGT
This sequence comes from Musca vetustissima, assembly GCF_032173495.1. Lineage (NCBI taxonomy): Eukaryota > Metazoa > Arthropoda > Insecta > Diptera > Muscidae > Musca > Musca vetustissima. The sequence continues at coordinate 3,384 of NW_026878601.1, read as the reverse complement.
AAAAATATTATATTTTTAAATATTTCTATAATAATACACATCGTAGTTAACCACTTTTTAATAATATTGTCTTAAAAATTTAAAAAGTTTTGTACACGAAATACTTACGAAATGGAATTGAAAAATTACATAAACATTTATAAAAATATGTATCTAAATAAGCTTATTAGCTAGAAATTTCAAAATTTGTGTCAGTTATTTATTTCGATATTCGATACTTATGTATCGAAACTAGAGATGTACGGTGAGAGCTTCATATTGAAAACGCGATTGCCGAAGGTGCCCCGATGCCGAAGGTGCCCCAGTCTCCCCTACTGGAAGGAGCATATTAGCATATTACAAAAACAAAGACGTACAGTTGTTAAATCAAATCCCCAGCGTACTTGTGTAAATAAGCAAATGAAGAGACATGAAGAAAATTGTGTTACAACAAATCGGTGTTTATTTTCTTATGTAAATGAAAGCAATTTATGGCAATTATTCTGTATTTATTCGCCTAGAATCTATTGCACAAGCTTCAAAGCATCGTATAAAATAATAAAAACTTTAATGAACGAATTAAAGTACATACATAAAAGTACACCTTATCAAGAAATTGCAAGAATTTAAATATGTAACATTTATCTAAAAGCTTGTAATCATTCGTTTGTTGCAATGGAACAAAATTATGTAAATCGATTTAAAGCACATATCAATCGGACATCCGTTGAATATTTGGAGCCAAACTAACACGAAATCGGTCAGAAATATATTTGGACTATGTCTGTAACTCTACAAAACGTAATCAGTAAGTAAAGTTCAAAATTCGGAATATGATACCCTTCACCACTTTGGGTACATACAAGAAATTTTCCTGTAGATAGAACATACATATAATCTTTGGAGGATTACTGAGATAGAACCGGGTGAAATTAAATGTGCTATCTAGATAGATATTTGAACCAATTGAAAAAATCCCATATATTAATACCCTCTATATCTAAATCTGAACCGATTTTCACGAAACTTCGAAGACATCAGTCTGGACCTAATTCAGTAGCCAGTGCAGAATTTTGTCCCAATCGGACAAATATTGGGAGTTTGGTGAATCATTCCCCAAAAAATCAGACGAAACTATATATTGGAGTTTTATCTAAATCTGAACCGATTTGAACAAAACTTCGCCGACATCTGTCTGGACCTAATTCAGTACTCTGTACAAAATCTTGTGTCAATCGGATAAATATTGGGAGTTTGGTGCATAATTCACATAAAATCGGACGAAAGTATATATGAGAGCTACATCTAAATCTGAACCGATTTAAGAAAAACTCACAGACATCGATCTGGACCTAATTCAGAACTCTCTGCAAAATTTTCTCCCAATCCGCAAATATTGGGAGTTTGGTGTATCATTCACAAAAAATCGGACGAAACTATATATTGGTGCTATATCTAAATCTGAACCAAACTTCGGAGACATCAGTCTGGACCTAATTCAGTACTCTGTGCAAAATTTTCTCACAATCGGACAAATATTAGGAGTTTGGTGCATCATTCACATAAAATCGGACGAAACTATATATGGGAGCTATATCTAAATCTAAACTTCGCAGACATCAATCTGAATATGATTCAGTACTCTGTGCAAAATTTTCTAACAATCGGACAAATATTGGGAGTTTGGTGAATCATTCACAAAAAAATCGGACGAAACTATATATTGGAGCTATATCTAAATCTGAACCGATTTGAACAAAACTTCGCAGACATCAGTCTGGACCTAATATAGTACCCTGTGCAGAATTTTGTCCCAATCGGAAAAATATTGGGAGCTTGGTGCATAATTCACATAAACTCGGACGACACTATATATGGGAGCTTAATTTAAATCTGAACCGATTTCAACAAAACTTCGCATACATTAGTTTGGACCTAATTCAGTACTCTGTGCAAAATGTTGTGCCAATCGGACAAATATTGGGAGTTTCGTGTATCATTCACATAAAATCGGACGAAACTATATATGGCAGCTATATCTAAATCTGAACCGATTTGAACAAAACTTCGCAGATATCAGTCTGGACCTAAATTAGTACACTGTGCAAAATTTTCTCCCAATCGGACAAATATTGGGAGTTTGGTGTATCATTCACAAAAAATCGGACGAAACTTTATATGGGAGCTATATCTAAATCTGAACCGATTTTAACAAAACTTCGCAGTCTGGACATAATTCAGAACTCTGGGCAAAATTTTGTGACAATCGGACAAATATTGGGAGTTTGGTGCATCATTCACATAAAATCGGACCACTATATACATGGGAGCTATATCAAAATCTGAACCGATTCCAACAAAACTACGCACACATAAGCATGACCTGATTCATTGCGCAGTGCCAAATATTGGGAGTTTGGTGCATCATTTACATAAAATCTGACGAAAATATATACGGGAGTTGTATATAAATCTAAACCGATTTTCTCAAATTTCAATAGGGTTTGTCCTTGGGCCAAATAAGTGAACTGTGCCAAATTTCATCCAAGTCGGATCATAAATGCGACTTGTACTTTCTTAACAAAAATACATGGACGGACGGACAGACATGCTTAAATCCACTCAGGAAGTGTTTCTATGCATATTCTCAAAAGGAACCATGGGTCTATCTCGATTCCTTTTGCCTGTTACAAACATATGCACAAAGACATAATGCCCTGTACCACAGTGTGGTGAAAGGTATAAAAACAATTGGTGTATGCAACGGTTACTCAATTAGGTTCATGTGTTTATATATAGCTCCCATACATAAATTGACTCGATTTCATAAAAATGGTAAACCAAAGAATCCAAGTCTATCCGTTTGACATGCAATTTTTCATTCATTTCAGAATGGAATGTGTATGGGGGTTTTCAATTGGTTCAAATATTTATATAGATATCACATTTAATTTCGCACGATTTCATCTCAATGGTCCTCCAAAGATTATATGACCGTTCTATCTACAGGATATTGTCGATATTTACATGTCTTGTAGAATTAACAAACAGCCATTCATAAATAAACGACACTTTAATAAATTTACACACACCATTTCATTTAACGACAGGATAACACATATACACACATAAACTCATGCTGCAAGAGCAAATGCTACCAAAAACACAGGCATTTGTTTAACGAACCTGACAACCGACACGATTCAACGAATGCATGTTCGAGATGGATGAACACATAAAAAGCCAGTTACTCAACAATGTTTTCATCAGTCTATGGCGGGATATCGTGCTGAGAAAATAAATATTAGAATAGAGTGTATAGCGGTTGTTAAGAGCAATACACATGGTCCAGTGCCGTACGAAATGCAAGTGTAATTTTATTTGCGCTTTGACAGGATGTCATCG
>NW_026878600.1:0-23954 GCF_032173495.1 Musca vetustissima | reverse complement strand
TGCAGAAAGGGATGTGTATGTTCCTTCGAGGGAAAATTGACATGCAATTGTAAGGATACATATCGCACAGGTATAACTCTAAAAACCCAATTTTCGAGTTAATGATGTACGATTGTTCGCTATAATACCCCTATGTTGTGTAAAAAGTTCAATTATCGTGTGTAAGACATATTCTTACACACGATAATTGAGAAGCTGTAGAAGTTCCTCTGTCCCATATGAAGTGTAAGTAAATTGAAAACATAAAAGGCATTTTCTGTTATTCCTGTCTTTCAACAAATGAGCGATATGTACAACGTACCCAAAAGTGGTAGCCGGTCCAGTTCGACTTTATTACTTTCTTACTGGCCGCCCTAGAGATAACAATTTTAACCCGATCACAATGGCAATAGAGGGCCCTATAAAATTTTACATGAAGTTCTGGTTGGGGTCAAGATAGTGACCAGATGTTATATTTGCCGAAAATTTAATTTTTGTCAGATTTTCTACTGTAGACATAATTATAGGCCGAACATCACAAACTTTACATGGGAAATGGGATCTGGTCTACCAATGATAATGGCTGTCAATATAATCGGTCAATATTTAGGGGTCAAAAGAGCCAAGACATTTGTGTGAAAAATTATAAATGTTAATCTTAATATTTAAATATTCGGTGTAAGAAAGATGCATTGTTGACCACTAATCGGACAAGAGAGTGCTAATAGTGAAAAATATTGTCCAGGCTGACAGTACGACTTCAGTGGTAGTTGCGTAAAGTATCATATGGTCGGGCCCGTCCGACTATACTGCTCGGTTCATTAGTTATTCAATGTGGATACTTTCAAATTATTTGTTTCTCATCTGTAAAGGGTAGATTGTCCACGAAGTCAGGTGGGATACATCCCAATGAACCTGAGAAGGTAAATCCCACTTTTATGTGAGTGAGGAGAGTCATACACTGAAAGGATTTTATTATATAAATATTATAATAATCGTTCGCCATCATAGGTCTTGTGGCGGATAATGGTACATGCATACCATAGTCTGTTAAATACGAATATATCATATTCGTGTAATTAGAGGGGCTAATAAAGTCCCTGACATTGTTTGTCTACTATTGAAAGCATTTGAAAACTTAGCCAAAAACGTGGCGATGCTGTGATTCCAAACACGAAGGGAAAGTGGTAACATAACATAATATCGTTAGAAGAGCCCTTAATATGTCGGAGACCCACCTTATCCAGGTATAAATATCCGCTGAATATCACACTATTAATTTATTAGATTACCAATTATCCATCACCTAGAGACGCGTCCGGTTGCATTCAGCCATTAATGATTAGGTCTTTATTGACCGATGGCTCGCTCCAAGAAACGATAGTTAAGAATATAAATTACTATGTTTGTGTTATGATCGTCAGCTCCTAAGACGTCTTGAACTATTTTTTCTCACATAAAAACAAATAAGCCCCTCAGGATTTAAAAATAAATTTCTATCAATTTTAATTTGTTGGTATTTTATTTTTTTTTTTTTTTAATTTTGTGAAGAAGTTATTTTGACCCTACATTTTTGGTTGTTTTTTATTCACAATTGAAGTAGTGGCAACCCTGTTACTCACATAGCTAGCTGCAACATTCCTTTTTCTTGCATTTCTTCTCGTTCAATTCAATGCACTTCATTTCACTGAAAACAGAAAAACTTTAATTTCCTTGAAAGCTTTTCCAGAACTTAAGACAATGGCAAACGTTGAGCAGTGGAATCTATCTTGGCAATTTTTTGCAAAGGGGAATATTGTTAAGAAGAGTTTTTAAGTTTTAAATTGAAAGGAAAAACTTGCAACGGATTACGGAAATCGAAGAAGGAACAACAAAATGCAAGGTGCTAATTACATAGTTGAATTCAGCATTGTACCGATTTCAAGAAAATCAATGAATGCAGATGTGACGGCCGTGAGATCAATTAACGCTTAACAGAAATTCATTTCAATAGGAAAATAAAAAAAACGATTGAAAGTGCACTTGTCCTAATTTAAGAAGAGCAGAATAGTAGCGAAAATATTTTTAAAACACTAGATTTTTGAAAAATCAAAATTTTAGTGGAATTGTAAATTATTAAAACAGTGGAATCCTATATTGAGGCTTAGATTTTAATGAGACGAATATTTATTTCGAACCGAATTCCTATATCGAGGCGTTGATTTTTTAAGAACCGAATTCCTATTTCGAAGCTTAGATATTTTAAGAACCGAATTCCTACTTTGAGGCGTTGATATTTTAAGAACCCAATTCCTATTTCGAGGCGTAGATTTTTTAAGAACCCAAGTCCTTTTTCGAGTCGTAGATTTTTTTAAGAACCCAATTCCTATTTCGAGGCGTAGATTTTTTAAGAACCCAATTTCTATTTCGAGGCGTAGATTTTTTAAGAACCCAATTCCTATTTCGAGGCATGTATTATCAATTGTATGAACCGAATTCCTGTTTCGAGGCTTAGATTTTTTAAGAACCGAATTCCTTTTTCGAGACGTAGATTTTATGAGAACTAAATTCCTATTTCATGGAGTAGATTTTGTAAGAACCCAATTCATATTTCAAGGCTTTGATTTTTTAAGCACTGAATTCCAATTTCAAGGCTTTGATTTTTTAAGAACTGAATTCATATTTCGAGGCGTAGTTTTTTAAGAAGCGAATCCCTATTTCGAATCGTATATTTTTTAAGAACTGAATTCCTATTTCAACGCTTAGTTTTTTTAAGAAATTAATTCCTATTTCGACAAAATATTAAAGAACCAAATTTCTATTTATGAGGATTTTGAGGCGAAGATTTTTAAAGAACTGAATTCCTATTTATGAGGATTTTGAGGCGAAGATTTTTAAAGAACCGAATTTCCATTTATGACGATTTTGAGGAGTAGATTTCAGTTATAGATTTTTAAAGAACCGAATTCCTATCTATGATGTTTTTGAAGCTTCTGTTCTTCATATTCTTGTGAATATTCTTCGCAGAAAATTGCACCTCCTATTTTCGGTTCTAGCCAAATGTTCCACCCTGACATTTCTTAACTGCATATAGTCTATGTTCTACCCACTATGAACACCTAATTATCCGCTCATCACATCAGAAAGTGTAGCACATAAAATAACCAGTTCTGCATCAAATTAATTCGACTATCTAGTTACGAGTAGTAATTCATTCCAGCCTCATCATCATCATCACCTTCACCTACTTAACTTGTCATTATTCGATTTTCATTCGCCTACAATTAATCAGAGTTAGACAGGCGATCATAAACTCAATATCTTTGAATAATCAGCAAATTTCATTCTGAATCAAAGTTTCTGTGAGGGAGTCAAAAGCAACCACCACCACAAAACCAAACTAATAGTCGTCACAAACATCATCATTCACTTCCACATCATCGCCATCCACCTCGTCATCACAAGTATCGGAATAGCCATCGAGTGGAAAATGAGTTGAGTTGATTTGAATTGGATGGTGAAACAATGTAAATGAAAGATGAAACCGCATGCCAGGAGGACGGGCAACAGGCTCCACCACATATTTATGGGTGTAGCGGGTGTTTCAATCTATGGTCGAACATGGTGCAAAAAGGAATTAAATTAGATTTTCCTATGTTTAGAGTATGGGGTCGAGACCGACGAAGTATAGATGATGGATAAATGAAGAAAAGTACAACTGACATTTCATTCTGGCAAATGTCAGTTGTAATGATTGGCTCTTAAATGTATTTCATTTGCTGCTCAACTCCTGCTCCTGCTATGAAGCATGCATTTTGCTGTGTGGTTTAAATCAGGATGGAATGAATTGTGCTACCGGTTTCCATTGATGATGACGACGATAATGATGAGGCATGTAGCTTTCCACATCGAAAAATGCAGGCTATTCTACATCCTTTGTAGTCTTTATTTTCTCTTATATTTATATAATTTACTGCCTTACTTGTTCCAATTTATTGCCGCCACGATTACATCGAGTGACTACAAATAACAACAACTACAAAGCTAACTTTTAGTTCTTCCCTGTACAAATTGATATCAGTCGTGTGTTTATGACATCACTTTTATCATGTGATTTGTTCTGCCACAATTTCTGTTTGATTTGTGTCTGTATTTACCCTTGTTCCTTTAATGGCTTTGATGTGGTTTTATCCAAGCCAGCAAACCGATACAGAATTTAACCTTCTTGCATGTGTGCTATTGGTTGCCGCAGATGGATTTAATTGCCATGAAATATTATTAATTAGAAAAAATAAAATTTGAAATACCTTTTATAGACCTTCTATTTTTTGTGAACCCAATTTGTGGCGTAGATATTTTAAGAGACGAATTTGAGGAGTAGATTTTTTAAGAAAAGAATTATAGGCGTAGATTTTTACGAAACGGATTTGGACGTAGATATTTTAAATACCAAATTTGAGTCGTAAATATTTCAAAACCAGAGTTAGAGTCGTAAATTTTTTAAGCACCGAATTTGAGATGTTGATTGTTAAAACCCCAATATGATGCGTAGATTTTCAAAAGAATGGAGTATTTATAATCATCGATTTTTAACCAATCCAGCATCTATAAACTCATATGTTGAGATACCTATTTATGGCGATTTTATTATTTTTTGGGTGCAGATTTTTGAAGAACGTCTTCCTATTAATAAGGGTTTTATGCCGAATATTTTTAAAAGAGTAGAGTTTTACCATACTAAACCCAATTACAATTTGTCAAGATTTTTATTTATGAGTATTATGAAGCGCTAGTTTTAAAGAATCCCGGATTCTTATTTATGAGGATTTTTGAGATGTAGAGTTTGAAAGAGCCGAATTCCTATATATGAGGATATGAATTACGACTTCCGCCTACAAAAAGTATAATCTCTTTATCGGGTGTATAGCATATTAGCCTTCTGTATCCACATGAAGCCAGTCTTATGTCTATAGGAGTCTAGACTAGACTATATGTATAAGAGACCTCTTCTCTATCCAGGTATATGCCTGCCTTCTAGCTATAGAAGTTCGAGCTTATGCCCATAAGGAACCAGCCCTCTGTCTATAACGGGCCAGACCAATTTAATACTGAGATTTCATAGATAGAAGCTATGAAATCTCAGTATTATATTCTGTGTGATGCCAGTCTTCTGTGTATAAAATCCTACCTTCTTTGTACAGGAGGTAAAGTTTTTTTTCTATTAGAGGTATTATAGGAAGTCGACCGTATATGAGGTCCTACAGGAAGGCAGCCTTCCGTTTTTAAAAACATACCAGTTTTATATTTATAAAATACTAACCTTATATCGGCATTCTGTCTGAAAAAGACCACAGTCTATAGAAGAACTCTCTATACAGAAGACCACACTCTATAGAATACCAGCCTCGTCTGTAGGAATATACTTTTGTCTCTAGGATTCCGGACTCATGTTTATAAGCAACCAGCCTTCTACCTACAAGAGATCTACATTCTGCCTATTGGAGATAAGCTGTCTATCAGCCTTCGGGATAGACGACAGGTCACCCAACTGCCTATAAGTGGTCACATTTTTGTATGAAGTCAAACTTATATCTACTTCTATTCGATGTATTCTACTTCATTCCATGTCGAACCAATATTCTACCTTATATATATTAAAGGCTAGACGTCTGTCAGTAGAATACCATTTTCACTATGAAGGAGGTCAACATTCGGGCTACAAGAGGCCAGCCTTCCGCTTACAACTTTCCGTATATAAGAAATCAGTCTTTTGGCTACCGGAGTTTGGTATCTATAAGAAGTAAGGCTTTTGCCTGTATGAGGTCAGTAGCAAATTGTCCATAAGAGTTCTTATTTCACCTAGACGAAGCTAGCTCTCTGTCAATAAGAGGTCAGCCTTCAATCTATAAGAAGCCAGCCTTGCGCCTACAGGAGACCACTTATATACATACTGTGAACTCTCGATAAGGTGGTCCAATCGAAAATGCGAACAAATTCGAAAATATGAACTATCCCTACATTCATTAATTTACATTATCGAGAGTTCACTACTTTAGTTATTTACATTATCGAGAGTTAGACTTCAGTCTATTGGAGGTCAGTATTATCGGAGGCCTGTCTGACCAGCTTTATATCACACAAATACGGAATATCAAATTACTGCCACATCGATGGAAAAATGCTGGTGCGATGTTTAAAATATAGAAAAAGGGGCCTTCAAAATACACATAGTGACTATGTGAAAACATGGACCTACATCTACAATTTATTTCGTCTTCCAAAAGTCCAAATTACATCAACTTCGGTTGGAAACTGCGGAAAATACTCAAAAATAAACCGGATGCCATATATGGAGGCCATGTTAAAACATGGACCAATGTCGAAAAATTTCTGCAAATATGGTTTTCGTCCTCTAAGAACACAGGATGTCGATCTATAAACACAATGAAGGAAAATGCGACTTAAACTTTCAAAATACCAAAAATTGGGGAGTAGCCATATAGATGAGCTGTACCAAAACTTGGATAAATATCTATCACATTCTCGAGACCAATATCTATCACATTCTCACAGCCACCTTGGTGGAACAATGCAGCTAAAACCTAGGGAATATACCGAAACGTGGACCAATGTATTCCAAATCCAATACAAATTATTCTGCCTTCAAAATTTTCGAGCTCTATCGTGGTCTCAACAGAGAAACTGTCATGCCTAAATCGGCATCGATTTTTTTTCTGATCACAAATATATGTGTATATACCTTATTAGTTGCCCGCAAATATTTCGATAAGATTCAACCCGAATGACAAATTTAATATGCAGATCATCTCATGGCGGACGACCTAAAAAGCAAATGATTAAAAAATACAATGCCTCGTTTTAAGCAAAAAAGCGCATCCGTTCCGCACGCCTCTAATGAGGATCTTTGTCACATTGTTTTCAAAGCTAATTCTAACTAACCTTGGCAAAGTTGACAGCGGAATGCCAACGGAAAAATACTGCGATGGCCAAAATATGATAACAGAAGAGAGAAAACAAAAACGCTTTCATTTCATGCAACCTTCATGGATGGTGATGAACACAGAAAAAAAAAATGAGAACTGTACAAGCTTTCTACCCTGCCTGGCTAAAAAATATCATTTGATATGAAAGCAGCCAAATGACATAAAGCATCCATGCACCACAACCTTTGTCCTCTTGCCACCAGTAACTCGGGTGAGCAATTTTGTCACGGTTCCCACCTTTCCTTTCTTGTCGTCGTGAACGAAAAAAAAATATGAATGTGACCTACTAAAAGACAAAATATGACTACTGCCCCGTTATGGTTGGCATGTGTTATGCGCACCCCGTAAAATAAACCATGGCATCAAATGTATGGACACCGCTTGCGGGGGAATTGGTGATCCATATATCCAGGGTTTATTCGCCATTGTAGCAAAATGTGAATTATGATATAAAATGACCAGGAAAACCTCCATGAGATAAAAATCAGGACAAATGTTATGACCATGGATTGGCAACAGTTTTTGTTGCAGTTTCCTGCTTGTTTACTGCCCATATTGGGGTATATGCGAGCGGTTTTGGTTTGCTATATTGTGGTTATGCTACATTCGATTTCCCAGCTGTGGTGATGAGTTTCGTTTGAGCACCGTTTATTAATCTTTAATATACGTCAATATCTTTAACACCAATAAATGAACATTTGTGAAAATGGGGTACTGCTTGGTGTCCTGTCGAAAGTATAGTGAACCTATAAACATGTCAGTATGTGTCGAAGAACTGTAAAAAGGTCGTTAATGTAGAGACGACCTTTACATTTTATTTTATGCATAATATATAGAAGACCTATATATATGGAAAACCTGAAACTATAAGTAGATCACCCGGTTGCCTCCTTTTTAAGATAATTTTGGCTATCTTGGTTGGTAGATTGGTATCCTAACCTTCTGGGTTTAAGAGGTCAGGTTAGAATGAGTGTGAATCTCTCCATCCTTTTGTAAAAAGGAGGTCATGTATGATCCTCATATGAAGGCGTCGCTATTTTTAGATATTTTCGTATTTAAAGGTTTTGGAGGATCAAAAATGGGTTTGCGGAAAATATATATATATATTCAGTGTCCATATAAAGGTGTGGTAACATTTTCTGCATTTTGAATGTTTTAGCAACCTTTTTTTACCAAAGTAGTACAAAACTTCTTCTTTCCAGAAACTATTAATTATAGTCTAAAGTTTTCGAATGACACCCAAACAATGTTCTCGCTTACTTTTTCCGTATGTTGATTTTGCTAGCCCAATTTCTAAAACTCAGTGACAACTATTTAGAAAATCGTTTTTTAGTCATATAAATGCAATAATAAAGTCATATGCAATTTCGAACGCATTTTGAATGCACACCACATGGTGGAGGGTATATAAAGTGCAGCATTACCAAACAGAAGCACGTTTTTACTTGTTTTACCCTCCACCATAGTATGCAGGGTATATTAATTTTGTTTTTCCGTTTGTAACACTTCGAAATAATCATTTCCGACCCTATTTGATCAGCGTAAAATTCTATGATGATATAGCCATGTCCGTATGTCTGTCTGTTGTAATCACTCTAGCGTCTAAACGAATTGAGATAGATTGCCAACATTTTGCATAGAGCCGTCTTTTGTCTGCAGGCAGGTCAAGTTCGAAGATGGGCTTTATCGGTCCACGTTTTGGCATAGCATATTAGGGTACCCCCATATTTTCGGTATTTTGGGGTTTTTGAGCGCGTTTTTCAACCCAATTCGCTGAAATTTGGTACATTGGGTTCTTATTGGGTACTAAATGTCTCCACAAAAAATTATAATTATAGGTCCACTTTTTCTGGTAGCCCCTCCTAATTTTCAGTATTTTGGGGGTTTTTATCGTACTTTTCTACCGAATTAGCTGTAATTTAGCATTTTGAGGTCTTAATAGGTACCAAATCTCACCACAAAAAATTATGATTATAGATCCATTTTTTCGGATAACCCCCATCCATATAAGGGTACCCCCCAATTTTCGGTATTTTGGGGTTCTTGAGCGCGTTTTTCATCCGAATTTGCTGCAATTTAGTATTTAGTAGTCATATAGGGTAACAAATCTCCCTACCAAAAATTATTAATATTCGCCCCTTTTTTGGGGTAGTCCCTATATAACCCCCTTTTTTATATTAAATAAGTTATTTTATTTTTTCCGCGTTTTGAGTTTGGTTCTAAGACTCTGTTGTAATCATTTCACCTGCGGAGGATAGCGAGATAAAAAGTTAGAACGTAAGGTTCGATAATGAACTATAGCCGCATTTAAACCTAGCCCCTGTGTGGAGGTTCCAGAAGAAGTGGACCGATATTCCCCATCTTCGAATTTGAACTAAGTTTGAATGAAATCAAAATTTTCTGAAACGGATTTGGTCCAAAGAAACATGGGGTCTACACACTATATTTTGATGAGGCACATTTTCCCTGTATCAAAGTGTATACACCCTCATTAGCCATAAGGCTGAGGGTATAAATATCCATTAAAAACTGCTGAAAGTTGTATTATGTTTTAGGTTATGGATTATACAATCCGTTTTTAGAAATGTCGGTATAGGTCCATATTTTGCTTTTTGGCCTCATATCGACAAAATCAATCCACATTTTGGGGTTTTCCGATTTTAGAACAAATCTCCATTAAAAATTGCTGAAATTTGTATTTGGTATAAATTATGGTTTACGTGTTGGTACGTTCCCCATATTTTCATTTCAAGTAACTATCAGTATACCTTTGGTGGAGGGTATCCAAAGTTCGACCCGGCCGAACTTAACGCCTTTTTCACCTGTTAATACTACCAACGTATAGCCTTGAATATTTGGAATCAATATTTTATTTCACCATATGTAATGGACAAAAAGTGAAATTGTTGGCAATGATATCTTCAGAATCATACATGCACCAATAAATATTTATAAACAAATAACATCAAATTTCTTAAATATATTTCTTTGCATAATCATATGTCTGTGTGTGTGTTCATTTTTGAAGATTAAATGTCTGCGAATTTCCATATTTTTTTTTGGTTTTCCTTTCCACAACCCTGACCTCTTTGTTAACGATGCCAACCGCAACCAAATCAAAGAAAGAGAGAAAAGAATTATTAAACTGTATCCAAAAATACAATGTCAAAAGTATTAAAACCACTAATTATTGTGATAGTGAAATGAATATATACGTACACATATATGAATATGCAAATGTATACACATTTGTATAAAATGTCAATGTCGATATATTACTATGTAACACATACTAACATACAAATCGAAAACAGTTAATTACGTATTAAGCATTTGAGACGTCTACAAGAAACTAATATATATATATATATATATATATCAAAAGAATGCCGACCACATTGGCGAAGGATTATTTTTATAGAAAAAATGTTAGTACTCTTTGTTCAAGGATTTGAATTAGCATCACGTTTGCCGAAAATTAATTAGCCAAGTTATATTGCTATTTACAGAGACAAGCTATACCGACATGTTGTATGCTGCTGGTTAACATTTTCCAAGAGTTAGAATTTGTATAGTAAAAAACTATAAAACTTTTCGCTATACACTATACGTAAAAAATTCTTTAGATGTCTACGGAGAATCTCTTCCCACATATAGTCACTATACATGCATGGATGTCATGCATCCATGGCCGTATGGAACCCTTACAAGATGCCAAAAGTAAATAAGGATATGTCTAGAGTTTTCTTCCTTCCTCTTTCGTTTGTTCCGTCTGGATGCAGGGCGGCAAAATTGTCCTTTGTATTTCCTTGTTAAAATTGCAGCAGTAGCAGCCAAAAACCAGCTGCGACAACTACAACTGCAGCTTTGGTAGTTAATGTTGATATTGTGGCATAGTCCGTTGAAGACGACTGCAACTTTTGTGAATGGATAGGTTACTGGTTCTTCACAACTTCCGTTACCAAGCAGTATGTATGCATGTTTATGTTGTTATGGGGGGAACATATATTGCTTCCTATAATGAGGTAGTTGTGAAAATTAGAAGACAAATCTTAAATTACTCACAAAACTTCTTCAAGAAATCCATGACGATTGAAATTATTCTTTAAAACAAATTATATAAATAACGACCCTCTTCTCTAGGGTCTCCCGTGATCACCAATTGTTCTTACTATACATTTTGTTAATAGCCAATATTCCCTCGCAATATATAGAGAATACACATGGCAATAGGAAGTTAATATATTTCTTCTTCTCCTATCATTCCCGCTGTGTGCAAACCAGCCAAAAATCCTCAAATATGTTCCCGAAAAATTAACATGACATCATCAGCAGAGATATTGTCCTCTGATCAAAAAAACAAAAATCTTCTTCAACCAAAAAAGGAAATAACCAACATCAAAAAATTATCATCGTCATTGTCACGACTGTCCTTGCCACTGTCATTCATAGTCATCAAATGCAGCATGGCAATGATGATGACGGCTGTCAAAGGAACATGGTGGCATGCGGCAGTGGCGACAAAATTAACGAAAAAAAAAATCGATTATTCTCCAACCATTCTTGGCTTGCATTTTTCATCATTCCGCCGATGACCACCAGCATACCATGACTACAGCCAGGGTACAATTCAGCAGTAGCAACCACAAGATAATGACAATAAAGCTATGATGAACATGACTATGGTGGACAAAAAGACAACCATTCTTGTGGTCAGCCCTCAATGAGAGAAGAATGCACTGAAATGAAGGACAATGCAGATGCTCAGTTTGGGATTTTCATACTGCGAGAGTAGGGTTTAAGCCAATTTCAAAAACAACCGAAACCACTCCTCCTTTTTATCATTGGTTTATGGATTAGCTACTGGTTTTACACGACCCCACGTTCATGGCATCAATTCAAATGTTAATGATGGTGGGAAAAAAAGATTGTCAAAAATGTAATTTGCATACAAATGAAATACCGCTTTTCTTTTTCGAAGGGAAATAGGTATTTTTATATACCCTGCACAATTATATACATGCAGGTGAAAAAATTCCCCTCACACCTACTAAAAGCATGACCTTCCATAGATCACAGTTTGGTCTTCCATATATCAAAGGCTGCAATTTCATTGATCGAAGATTGGACATTCAGACATCGAAGACTCTTCTTCCTTATGTCGAAGGACTACATTCCATAGGGCGTATACTGGCTTTCCATAAATCGCAGACGTGTCTTCCATAAATTTAAAATTAAGCCTCCCATAGATCGAAGGTATGCTTTTCATAGGAAGAACACTTCAATTTAATATATCGAGGGCTGGCCTACTAAAGGCCGAAAGCTGATCATCCACCTGAAAGACTGACTTTTCGTTAGGATCTCTTGTCTTCCATAGAAAAGCCTGTCATTGATCGGTGGATAGTACTATAGATCGGACGATCGTAGGCTTATCATCAATAGTTGAAGACTTGCCTCCTATAGGTTGAAGGCTGTCCTGGTCATCTCTCTCCACCCATAGATCGAAGCTATCCATAGCTATCCATTGACCGAAGGCTAGCCATCTATAGATCAATAACTAGTCATCCATTGATCGAATGCTAGCCATCCATAGATCGGAAGCTAGACATATATAGATCAAAGGCTAGCCATCCATATACCAAAGGCTAGCCATCAATAGACCGAAGCCTAGCCATCAATACCGAACCGAAGGCTAGCCATCAATAGACCGAAGGCTAGCCATCCATATATCGAAGGTTGACCATCCATAGATCGAATGTTTACCTTTTTATACCCTTCACAACACTGTGGTACAGGGTATTATGTCTTTGTGCATATGTTTGTAACAGGCAAAAGGAAACGAGATAGACACATGGTTCCTTTTGAGAATATGCATAGAATCACTTTCTGAGTCGTTTTATGCATGTCCGTCCATCCGTCCGTCTGTCCGTCCGTCTGTCCGTCCGTCTGTAGATGTTAAATTGTAAACAAAGTACAGGTCGCATTTATGATTCGATTTGGATGAAATTTGGCACAAGTCACTTATTTGGCCCAAGGACGAACCCTATTGAAATTGGGAAAAATCGGTTCAGATTTAGATATAGCTCCCATATATATTTTCGTCCGATTTAAGGTAATTGGGGCACCAAAGTCCCTCTATAGCTTTCGATTTGCACGAAATTTGCCACAGAGTACTGAATTAGGTCCAGAATGATTTGTGCCAAGTTTCGAGAAAATCGGTTCAGATGTAGATATAGCTCCCATATATAGTTTCGACCAATTTAATGTAAATGGTGCACCAAAGTCCCTACATATCATTCGATTTGCATGAAATTTGGCACAGAGTATTGAATTAGGTGCAGATAATGTGTGTCAAGTTTCGAGAAAATCGGTTCAGATTTAGATATAGCTCCCATATATAGTTTCGTCCGATTTAAGGTAAATCGATCTAGGCATAGGGTACTGAATTGGATCCGGAAATATGTGTTACGTTTCGTGAAAATCGGTCCAGATTTAGATATAGCTCCCATATATAGCTTCGTCCGATTTAAGGTAAATGGGGCATCAAATTCCTTATATATCTTTCGATTTGCACGTAATTTGGCATAAAGTACTGAGTTAAGTCAAGAATGATGTGTGCCAAGTTTCGAGAAAATCGGGTCAGATTTATATATAGCCCCCATAAACATTTTCGTCCGATTTAAGGTAAATGGGTCTCCAAAGTCCCTATATATCTTTGGATTTGCACAAAATTTGGCACAGCGTACAGAATAAGGTCCAGAACGATGTGTGTTAACTTTTGTGTAAATCTGTTCAGATTTAGATATAGCTCCCATATATATTTTCGTCCGATAGATAAATGGTTCACCAAAGACCCAAAGTTAGGCCGATTGACAAAATTTTGGCACAACGTATTGAATATAATATAACCTAGCTTGAAGCGACACTGTATCTGACCAATTGAAAAAATTAGTATATGTTGCAGAATAACATGTTTATGGATCGAATTTCATTTTACTGGTCCTTCAAAAATTCGACGTCTGTTAGGATTCATCTGTTGAATATACCCACAGTGGTGAAGGGTATCATATAGTCGGCCCCGTCCGACTTTACTACTTTCCTTACTGGTTTAAATATAAGGCTGGTCATCTCTCTCCACCCATAGACCGAAGGATAGCTATCCATAGACCGAAGGCTAGCCATCTATAGATCAATAACTAGTCATTCATAGATCGAAGAACAAAAAGTAGCCTTCCACAGATCAACGGCTAGCCTAGGCTAAGGCTAACCTACCATAGGTCGAAGGCTAACCTACCATAGATCAAGGCTTACCTACAATATATCAAAGGCTTACCTACAATATATCAAAAGCTAGCCTACGCCTAGTCTTCCACACATCGAATGCCGATCTTCTCAGTTTGTTGTTGATCAGTAAAATAGTTTCGTGTAAACATAGTATTAATTTTCCTGAATATTATTTTCTTCAATAACTTCAAACCTATGTCATATACGACAAAACCTACCTTAAAAAAAATAATGAAATAGTTTTTCAAATGGACAACAACGATTCAAATGAAAGTCTAGATAATCCCAGGCCATCTACCCGCAATAGTGGACCAACAAATTACAACAGCGAATGGGATAAATTCGAACTTCTTGCGTGGAAAAATATTCGAGTGCTATGGGCAAATTGGGAACATTTTGTTATAAACCTTATTTCGCCCATAATATTTTGCACCATTTTAGTTTCCTTACGAATTTCAATGGAGATAAGCAAACAGCCGATAGAAAATTATCCAATGTTAGAACTGAATAACTATTGGAAAGATCTTTTGAGTTTAATTGTCGAGCGCAAAAATCACATGATCGGAGCTGTAGAGGGATTTCAGCACAATCCATTTGTGCCACAATTAATTGTGGGATTTGCACCACAGCTACTGGGTTTTGAAAATATTATGAAGCGAGCAATAAACTCGGTAGGCGGGGTTGAACTCAAACCCTTCGGAAATTGTGAAGAACTTCGTTTCGAAATGATAAACGAAAGTCTTTTGGTTGGTGTTTGTTTCGAAACGTTCAATGATACAAAATCCCATCATCACGAAGATGAATCCCATCTACATACATTGATCGCTGGGCTATATCCGAACTTCTTGAAATATAATCTAATCTTTCCGTATGCCTGCAGGGTCTATCATGATACGTTTATCGGTATTAGTTGGCACACCAATTCCCTGTATCATTTTATTAATCGCACGGCTCAAAGGAATATTGGCCTAGAGGATGGCGGTTATGTCGGATATATACGCGAAGGTTTCGCTTCTTTACAAAATGCCATATCTGTCTCGTATTTGGAATTAATTGCAAAGAGTTTGAAACCTGAATTCATGATACCATCCATTTATATGAGCCGTTATCCTTCAAAAGAATTCGTCAAGGATGATGTCGTCGAAAGCATTGATTTCAGCCTATCTCTAATGATGTTGTTTGGTATTTATTATCCGGTTCTAATATGTGTATCCGTAAGTTACCAAGAAATTATCCTTGCTATTGAACAACAATACCAGAGGTCTCCGGCTGGCCTTCCAAAAAACGAAGACTTTCCATTCGTAGATCAAATAGGGGCGTTTAACAGGTAGACGACTGGCTTTCGATAGATCGAAGGCTTCGCTCGCATATATAGAAGGCTGGTCTTCCGTCGATCGGAGTATAGTATTACGTTGATAAAAGTTTAGCATTTTGTAAATCGAAATCTAGTATTCCCTATATCGATGACTACCCATCCATAGATTTAAGGTTAGACCACCATAGATCGAAGGCTTGCCTATCACAGATAGAAAGGTAGCTACCATAGATTGAAGGCTAGCCAATCATAAATCGGAGGATAGCCTACCATAGATCGAAGGCTAGCCTACCATTGATCGGAGGCTAGCCTATCATATATCGGAGGATATCCTACCATAGATCAAAGACTAGACATCAATAGACGGAAGGCTAGCCATTATACAGATCGAAAGCTAGTCATTCAAAGATCGGTACCCATAGATCGAAGCCTAGGCATCCATAGACGGAAGGCTAGTCATCTGTAGGTCAAAGGCTAGTCATGTGTAGATCGAAGGCTAACCATCCATAGATCGAAGGATAGTCTACCATTAATCGAAAGTTAGGCATCCATAAAACGAAGGTTTGCTTTCAAACCTCGAAGACTTACCTTCCATAGATCGAAGGTGTGCCTAAATTTAGTAATCTTCTTGTCTTTCTATTCTCAACAGTACATTGTCCAAGAGAAAGAAAATAAACTGAAAACCTATTCTCGAATTATGGGTGTAGCGAATTATCTACATTTTATGGGCTGGGTGGCTGATGCGTTTATGAGGGCAATGTTAAGCAGTTTGGTTGTTGTTATATTACTCAAGGTATCGATTATACATTCCACCAACTTCCTACATCATATCTTTCTTTAAAATCCCCTCCCTAATTTCTTACAGATCAAATGGTCGAACGGAGTTGCCATATTGGATCAAAGTGGATTCTTTGCCATGCTAAGTGTTATTTCAATTTACAATATGGCCAGCATTAGTTTTGTGCTGATGATCTCGTCGTTTTATAAGAAAACTCTGGGTGCAGTGGCGGGTACTGGCATCCTATGGTTTGCCACTTTTATACCCTATATACTCTCCCTAAATTCCCTAAGAGTTGCAGTGTGGGAAATGAATTTCTTCGTTATGGTATTCCACAACACCGCCATGGGTTATACGCTGGAAAATATCATCGAATTTGAATTATATGGTGAGGGATTTGATTTTGATCACCTCTTCGATACCCGTCCATTGGATAATACCCTATCGACTGCTTACTATTTGGGTATCATGATGATGCAATGCTGTATCTATGCCTGCATCAGCCTCTATGTGGAAGAATTAATGCCGGGTAATTTTGGTGTGGCCAAGCGGTGGGATTTTTTGTTCACTTTCAAAAAACATGGCAGTGTATTTTTGAACCTGAGATCGTCAGCGAAGTGGAGAAGAAGAACCGATAGTGGTAGTAGTGGTGGTGGTGCTGGGGGTAGTGGCGGAGGTAGTGCCACTGGAAGTGCTCTTGGTACATCGGGTAGCAGATCCACGGCATTTGTCTATGAAATAGCTGGCGGAAGAAATCCCACCTTGGTGGATATACAAAATGTTTGCAAATCTTATGGGGAAGAGGAGGTGGTACTGAGCAACATTAATCTGCAGTTGCATAATAATGAAATTACAATTCTGCTGGGTCACAATGGAGCAGGGAAATCGATGTTGTTATCGATAATAGCAGGCCTGGTACCCCTGACTTCTGGCTCAATTACCATCGACGGTTTTGATATTATCAAAGATCAACGTTATGCCCTTGCTTCGCTGGGCCTTAGTATGGGTGATTCGGTATTATATCCTGATCTCACGGTTGAAGATCAGTTACGTTTTAGTGGCTATCTTAAAGGTATGGTGAGCCAGGAAGTGGAAGAAGAGTTGGAAAAATATTTAAATGCCACAAAACTTAAAGATTATCAAATGCGAATGACAAAAAAATTGCCGCAGGGTGTTAGGCAACAATTGGCCATCTGCTGTGCCCTGATGGGTCAGAGTCGTGTTATTTTAATGGACTCCCCGATGACTCATATGGATTTACCCAGCTGTAATATGATGTGGAAATTGCTGAATGATGAGAAAATCAATCGATCGATTTTGATAGCCACCACCAATTGTCAAATGCTGGAGAATATTGGTGATCGGGTTGTAATCATATCCAATGGAAGGCTGCAATGTGATGGGACACCGAGTTTTATTAAGAAAATGTATGGCCATGGATATCGATTGGTAAGTGCGATTACCGAAGCATGGATAGGTACAGATTTTTTAAAGAATATTTTTTCTAGATCCATAGGAGGACGTGGATTTAGTTGGCGTGGATTATTTTAAGAATATTTCTGGTAATCCATAAGTGGGAGTGGAATAATTTGAGAATATTTTCTTCAAGGCTCTGCTGTGGATTTTTTAGAATGAAATCTTGCCTTCCATAGATCGAAATATTGTCTTTCATACATTATAGGTTTGCCTTCCATAGGTTGAAGTCTAGGCTTCCATAAACCAAAGCATAGACTCCCATGATCGAAGGCTTGTCTCCTATAGATCGAATAATTGTCTTCCATAGGTCGAAAAATTGCCTTCGAAGGCTTGCTTTCCATAGATCTTTGACTTGACATCCATTGAACGAAGGCTTTCGTTCCATATATCGATGGCATGTCTTCTATAGATCGAAGGCTTGCCTTTCATGGTCGTGGATTTTTTAGAATGAAATCTCTTCTACCACAGATCGAAATATTGTACTCCATACATTGAAGGATTGCCTTCCATAGATCAAAGTCTAGGATTGTCATCCATAAATCGATGGCGTGCTTAAATTAGATCGAAAGCTTCCCTTTCATAGATCGAAAGGCTTGCCTTCTGTACATCGATGGATTTTCTTTCCTAGATCGAAGGATTGCCTTCTATAGATCAAAGACTTGCCATCCTTCCGTCCATCCTTCGAAGGCTTGCCTTCCATAAATCGAAGAATTGCCTTTCATAGAACGAAAATATGCCTTCGAAGTCTTGCCTTTCGTAAAACAAAAACATGCCTTGGAAGTCCTGCCTTCCATAGCTCGATAGCTTGCCTTACATAGATCAAAGGCTTGCTATTCATAGATCGCAATCTTGCCTTCCATAGATCGAAGGCTTGCCTTTCATAGATCGAATTCTTGCCTTCAATAGATCGAAGTATTGCCTTCCAAAAATCAATGGAAGTGTGGATTTTAACAAATAGTTGTTAATGAACCATAAACATACCTTGACATACTATAAGCACCCATATTTCTTTTTCAGATAATCCTCAAATCTCCCGGATGCAATGTTGGCAAAATAACCGAACACATACGACAACATATACCACAAATAATACCCCTGTCGAATTTGGGTAATGAACTCATCTATTCATTGGAGGAAAAATATTCAGAGGTCCTCGAAGCTTTAACCAATGACTTAGAGAAAAATATGTCGAAACTCGATATAGAAACCGTAACGCTAAGTTCAATACAAATTGAAGATATCTTCTATAAACTTGGTGCGGCTACACCAAGTCATGAACATCGGCAGCGGCTAATGGAAATAATGAATGGTGAATCCTGCTATCCCGAAGAAAATAAACGTTTACTTTTTATGGATATCACTGAGCGCCTGAAAGGTCTATACCGTTTCCGACAACAATTCCATGGTTTGTGGCATCAACGTGTGCTGTATGCCTATCATTATGGCGATCACTATCTGCGGCGGATAATATATCCGCCGATTTGTGTAATGATTGCCTTTTTCATTTCCGCATTTGGCTTAAGTCAAACGGAAATGCCTGTCATTGATATAAGTCTCGATCAATATCCATCAAGTGTTACCCTCATCGATAAGAGGCCAATGGAAACAAATGATAATTATGTTACTGAAATTATGGATCGATATAAGGAGTTAATTTTCTGGCTGGGTATTCAACATAAATTGGAAGAGACCGACGGTGTACTGATGTCCGACTATTATATTGACAAAGATGTTAAGACCCTAGAACGTATGGATCAGGATCATCATGTGGGTGTCACTTTCGCTGATGATTACATTATTGCCTGGTTTAATAATGTGGCATTGCATTCAGTGCCGTTGAGTTTGAATTTGGTACATAATGCCATTTTGAGGTAAATGAAAAATTTGTAAATAAAACAAAAATAACATATTTGGAATTTATACATTGTAGGTCCCTCTATGGTGACCAATGCGGCATTGAAGTGGCCATGGAACCCTTGAATAACATGAAAAATCACATTGACGGCCTGCTACGTGTCACCATCAATACCAGCAATGTTCTGGCCGTTTGCATTTCGGTGTGTCTCTGCTGTCTTTGGAATTCTATACAATTTATTTTCGTTCGAGAAGTCCGCATTGGTTTTGTCAATACCCAACTTCTGGCTGGGGCTAAAATTTGGCTTTATTGGTTGGTGAATATGTGCTACGACTCTATGGTGATCATCTCCATGTCGTTGATTATCACATTGACAATTTTTATTTGTGAATATAATTTGGCGATCGAACCGTCTATATATGGTAAGAACCTTAAACTCATTGTGCAACACAATCTGAAAATCGATTGCCTATCTACTATGTACTATTTTTATCCCTCCTACATGAAATCCTAAGATGGTTCATTTTTCAAAGAGTAGATTTTTAAATAATGTTTTTCCAGGAACATTGATATAAGACTTGGATTTTTAAAGACTATTTCCTCAAGGACCGTCGATCTAAGACGTGGATTTTTAAAGACTATTTTTTCAAGGACCAGAAGAAGACGTATAATTTTTAAAGAATACTTTTTCAGGGACCAGAAGATATAAGGCTTAGAATTTTTTTAAGAATATTTGTACATGGGCCAGCATTAGCGTAGATTTTATTTTTTCAAAGATCATCGCTATTAGGTGTGGCTTTTTAAAGAACATTTTCTCAAGAATCATCGATATAAGGCGTGTAATTTTTTAAAGAATTGTTTTTCAAAAATCATCGAATATTTTCCCAAGGATCATCGATAAAAAAAAATTTTCCCAAGGACTAGGCAAGGCATGGATTTTTTAACGAATATTTCCCAAGGACTAGGCAAGGCGTGGATTTTTTAAATAATATTTTCCCAAGGACTAGTCATGGCGTGGATTTGTTTAAATAATATTTTCCCAATGATCATCGATATAAGGCGTGGATTTCTTTTAAAGAATATTTTCCCAACGATCATCGTTATAAGGCGTGGACCAGAAGATTTTTAAAGAATATTTTCCCAACGATCATCGATATAAGGCGTGGACCAGAAGATTTTTAATGAATATTTTCCCAACGATCATCGATATAAGGCGTGGACCAGAAGATTTTTAAATAATATTTTCCCAACGATCATCGATATAAGGCGTGGACCAGAAGATTTTTAAAGAATATGTTTCCAAGGACCAGTACAAGGCGTGGACTTTTTAAAGAATATTTTTCCAAGGACCAGTACAAGTCGTGGACTTTTTAAAGAATAATTTTCCAAGGACCAGTACAAGGCGTGGACTTTTTAAAGAATATTTTTCCAAGGACCAGTACAAGGCGTGGACTTTTTAAAGAATATTTTTCCAAGGACCAGTACAAGGCGTGGACTTTTTAAAGAATATTTTTCCAAGGACCAGTACAAGGCGTGGACTTTTTAAAGAATATTTTTCCAAGGACCAGTACAAGGCGTGGACTTTTTAAAGAATATTTTTCCAAGGACCAGTACAAGGCGTGGACTTTTTAAAGAATATTTTTCCAAGGACCAGTACAAGGCGTGGACTTTTTAAAGAATATTTTTCCAAGGACCAGTACAAGGCGTGGACTTTTTAAAGAATATTTTTCCAAGGACCAGTACAAGGCGTGGACTTTTTAAAGAATATTTTTCCAAGGACCAGTACAAGGCGTGGACTTTTTAAAGAATATTTTTCCAAGGACCAGTACAAGGCGTGGACTTTTTAAAGAATATTTTTCCAAGGACCAGTACAAGGCGTAGACTTTTTAAAGAATATTTTTCCAAGGACCAGTACAAGGCGTGGACTTTTTAAAGAATATTTTTCCAAGGACCAGTACAAGGCGTGGACTTTTTAAAGAATATTTTTCCAAGGACCAGTACAAGGCGTGGACTTTTTAAAGAATATTTTTCCAAGGACCAGTACAATGCGTGGACTTTTTAAAGAATATTTTTCCAAGGACCAGTACAAGGCGTGGACTTTTTAAAGAATATTTTTCCAAGGACCAGTACAAGGCGTGGACTTTTTAAAGAATATTTTTCCAAGGACCTGTACAAGGCGTGGACTTTTTAAAGAATATTTTTCCAAGGACCTGTACAAGGCGTGGACTTTTTAAAGAATATTTTTCCAAGGACCTGTACAAGGCGTGGACTTTTTAAAGAATATTTTTCCAAGGACCTGTATAAGGCGTGGACTTTTTAAAGAATATTTTTCCAAGGACCTGTATAAGGCGTGGACTTTTTAAAGAATATTTTTCCAAGGACCAGTACAAGGCGTGGACTTTTTAAAGAATATTTTTCCAAGGACCAGTACAAGGCGTGGACTTTTTAAAGAATATTTTTCCAAGGACCAGTACAAGACGTGGACTTTTTAAAGAATATTTTTCCAAGGACCAGTACAAGGCGTGGACTTTTTAAAGAATATTTTTCCAAGGACCAGTACAAGGCGTGGACTTTTTAAAGAATATTTTTCCAAGGACCAGTACAAGGCGTGGACTTTTTAAAGAATATTTTTCCAAGGACCAGTACAAGGCGTGGACTTTTTAAAGAATATTTTTCCAAGGACCAGTACAAGGCGTGGACTTTTTAAAGAATATTTTTCCAAGGACCAGTACAAGGCGTGGACTTTTTAAAGAATATTTTTCCAAGGACCAGTACAAGGCGTGGACTTTTTAAAGAATATTTTTCCAAGGACCAGTACAAGGCGTGGACTTTTTAAAGAATATTTTTCCAAGGACCTGTACAAGGCGTGGACTTTTTAAAGAATATTTTTCCAAGGACCTGTACAAGGCGTGGACTTTTTAAAGAATATTTTTCCAAGGACCTGTACAAGGCGTGGACTTTTTAAAGAATATTTTTCCAAGGACCTGTACAAGGCGTGGACTTTTTAAAGAATATTTTTCCAAGGACCAGTACAAGGCGTGGACTTTTTAAAGAATACTTTTCCAAGGCCTTGTATACGCGTGGACTTTTTAAAGAATATTTTTCCAAGGACCAGTACAAGGCGTGGACTTTTTAAAGAATATTTTTCCAAGGACCTGTACAAGGCGTGGACTTTTTAAAGAATATTTATCCAACAGTTGTGACTATAACAGGGCTTTTAACCCTTAAGTATAAACTTGTTTAATTAGTGGAGTTAATCGAAGTGTGCACCGAACGCCTCAATTTACAATTTAAATTAAACAACTCGTCATTACAAACATTTTCCAAAATTCCTTTGTTTAATGATCAAACTTTAATATCATTCTCGGCTCCTTCTCCTCCCCCACCCGCCTTCAAAATCATCCAAAAATATCCAGCCTGGTATATTTTTGTTTTTATGCTGGCCGGCTGGTGTATTTATTCCTTGAATTACATGGTATCGCTGTTCTTCGCAAATCCTGTACATGCGTACGCTGTCTTAATGTCCTTTGAAGCGTTCGGAATCATTTGCTTCTGCCATGTCATTGAAGCATTCGAAAAAAGTTATGTGAACACAACAAAGACTCCGTATGCTGGCTACTTCCTTTTCCTGCCGCTGTTTGTCATTTGTAGTGCCATATCGACGGTATATTACAATGCGGAATTTTTGCGGGTGTGCAGCGATAAGGATATACGAATGACATCGATTTATTTGGAAAAATGTAAAGCGGTGCCAAACTGTTGTCGTAAGTACAAAGAAGAAGAAGAAGAAGAAGAACGTTGGTTGGATGGTATTTAATGATTTTTTTCTTTTTATACCCTCCACCATAGTATGGAGGGTATATTAGTTTTGTTTTTCCGTTTGTAACGCATCGAAATACTCATTTCCGACCCTATAAAGTATATATATTCTTGATCAGCGTAAAATTCTAAGACGATTTATGCATGTCCGTCTGTCCGTCTGTCCGTCTGTCTGTCTGTCTGTCTGTTGTAATCACTCTAGCGTCTAAACGAATTGAGGTAGAGCCCCAAAATTTCGCATAGAGTCGTCTTTTGTCTGCAGGCAGGTCAAGTTCGAAGATGGGCTATATCGGTCCACGTTTAGGCATAGCTCCCATATAAGGATACCCCAATTTTCGGTATTTTGAGGTTCTTGAGCGTGTTTTTCAACCGAATTCGCTGAAATTTGGTACTTTGAGTTCTTATTGGGTAGCAAATATCCCCACTAAAAATTATAAATATAGGTCCATTTTTTCGGACAGCCCC
>NW_026878599.1:0-24263 GCF_032173495.1 Musca vetustissima | reverse complement strand
TTTGTTTTGTTTTTGCCTTTTTTGCACAATACATTGCCATAGTTTGACATAATGTTTATTTTTTTGAGAGAATTACAAAAAATGTCTTTTCAAAACAATAGTGATGTAATTTAACAAGGAGGAATGGGCACATAGTATCAGGGTCATTTTAAATGCAAAAATATTTTAAGGAATTTTCATTAAGAAGGACAGCTGTGGGACATTTAAGAGGAAACTAATAGAGACTCGATCAAACAATAAGAAATCTCTGTTACTCCTGGGATTGGCAATGAACAAATACAAATACTTTCTGAATAAATACTTTCGAAGAAGATTCAATCCAGATCCTTGTAAGAGTTCAACAGATTCCTTTATTTATTAAATCCAATTTTTCTAGAGATTCATCCATAATATTCTTCTTAATAAAAATTATTATTTTTAATTAAATATCACTTACCTTAAGTCCAGCAGGACCAGGTGGACCGGGAGGTCCCACTGGTCCAGGTTCTCCGGGAGGACCGGCTGGACCAGCTGGTCCAGTTTCACCGGGTGGTCCTCGTTCACCATTTAGGCCGGGTTGACCAACGTCACCTGGAGGTGCACTGGTGGTCCTGGGACCGGGCTCACCAGGTTCCACCCTAAAGAAATTCATATCGGTTAATTTTTGAATACTGTTAAGATCATAAAAAATAAATCGCAAGTCCATCTACAACAAAATTTTGAAAAAGCAATCATTAAAAGCCAAAAAGAAAAAAAAAAAACAATAAAAAATATTATCCGTACCAGCATGCAGGCGAGATATAACAGTTGAAAAAGGATATAAGCTAAGTATAATTGATGACATGATTGACAAGTTCGACTACAATTTTGTTGGAGCATCTCTCATATATAAATATATTAATCAAATCATTGTAGAAGGTGTACATATGAGGAACATGGATTTATGGAAGTCCGAATGTATTTTTTTTTTATTCAGACATCTCTAATATTTAAATATATGAAATAAATCAGTGTAAAAATTATACTGTGACACATTTTTCAACATGCAAGTCTTGAATCAATCGGGACCGCCAATATCGGAAAACCTACGATGGTAGAAGAAAACCCCTAGCTGGGGTTTGAATTATTAGCTAAGGTTTTGGCTTGAACCTGGCTTAAATTTGATTTGAGTGGAGTTTCAAACCTTTAATAAGATCTATAAAAAAACTCTTCTAAAAACCCCGTTTGGATTGGATTCGACTACGTATTAATTTAAAATCCACCCAAAATCGAACAAATTAAAACTCAATTGGTAAGGGATTTGAGCGCTGCACAGTGTTATCTATATTCCCGATTTTATTTGCATATAAAAAATTATTTATATAATTATGAATAGTCCTTATATCCATTTCTTCAACTGCCCATATATCTCTTTCTAATTGTAATCTACATCAACTTACCTTCAATTGTATTACAGTTGCCGTTGAAACATTAACACCGGCTTCTTGTAAACCCTTTTTTGTTGGTTTGTTGTTAAGAGTGTTAATTAAGTGTTGTGTTATTGATATGCCAATTGTACCCCAACAGAAATTATAATTATCAACAAACATAAAAACAGACAAAAGAAAAACAAAAAAATTTATAGCGATAAAATAATTTAAGAAAAGAAAATAGAATAAAAATAAATTTAATATTAAATAAAATTGAAGGAGAGATAAGGAAGATAAGGAATAGACGAGGTAAGGATAGGTTTTAAACTTGGGTAGGAATTTTTGTTGATGTAGAGATATGAAGAAATAATAAACTCCTTATATTTATGTATCGAAATTTTATTTTTTATTTATTCGAATATTAAGCCACATTTTTTTAATGGATATTGGAATTTCTATTACCTTTTTTAAAGACACACTCTGATAATAATCATAGAATCGAAATATTGGAGAAATCAAATTCATTTCAATTAAAACCATTTTTTTTTATTTTCCTCTGACCTCAAGCTAAACAATTTGAGCAAAATATTTAAAAATAACTATGAATATTAAAAATGTAAACACTGACACTGAGGTTGGAAAGCTAGACTCGGAAATTTAGGACCTTGTATGTATGTACAAACATTGACCTACATTGAACATTTTCTGGGGAGCAGTATATTATTGACAAAGAACCTGGAATACCGTAAATTTAAAATTCAATACTTTTACTTATAGGAATCATTTTCTGTACAGATTTATACCAGTCTTGAAAAATCCAAAATATCAAAGTAAAGCCTATTTAATTGAAAAATTCTGCTGAAACACTCAAAATACCGAAAATTGGGCGGGACCTATGTATGGGGACTGTGTGATTATATTCAGCCTCCAAAACCCCGAGCTCCATAAACCTGGTATGGTGTTTTCCGTTGAAAATTGGTGCCAAAACTCCGAAATGTCAAATTACAGCCTTTTCGGCTGAAAAATGCGGCTAGATCCCTGAAAATAAAGAAAATTTGGCAGGGTCTTTATACGAAGAATATGCCAGCCTCCAAAAATCTGTGCCTTCTGAATACCGAAAATTGTGCTTTATCGTTATATGAAGCTATACCAAAATGTCCCATTTGAAATACCAAACATCCTAGGAGTCAGAGCAAAATTTCAAAGCTCTATCTTTTATATTGCGATCTCCATCGTGATTCACAGATATATGGAGATGGGTAAATCTACATATAATTTTATTCTGCATTCCTCGTTTGCTGCTGGACCCACATAAATAAAGACGTGATTATACCCTATAAAACTATGTTGTCAGGGTATTATAGGTTAGTGCACCCCAAGAGTTTGTAACACCGCGAAACATTGGTCCTACACCCACCTTTAAGTATACAGATCATATCTCGACTAGCCGAGTAGATCAATAGATGGGTGCCCGTCCCATTTAAATTGATACCAATTATATTGTCGTATGTACTCGGATGTGGGAGTTACACTTAAATTTACAGGTGCTTACGTATTCGAGTCGATCTTTGGGCTACAATTATAAGTCGAACATCACAACAGAAATCTGGACATTAGAAGGTCTGTACTGAATATTACTAAAACGGAAAATATGTCAGTGTAAGGAAGAGGGTGCAAATATAGCGAAATATTGCACAAGCTCATAATAAAGAACAGCAGAAAGTTAGATTATCGTGGAGGTTGTTTAGGTACTGCTCCGGTCACTGGTTTGTATGTTACAGATACCAAATTGTTCACTATATGAGACTTTAAGTTCTTTTATTTATGCCTCTTTGCAGAAAATGAGTGATTCATAATTTATGATGTCTCCGACGAACACTGCGGTGTTTTGATAACCCAATGTATCCCGAAATATCGAATAACAGCCTCCATGCCTGAAGAACTTGCCCAAAACTCTCCACAATACCAACATGTACGGGGTAAGAGTTTCTATAGATATAAACTCGTTAAATATATTCTGAAGGTCTTCCATAATAAAACTCCTTTGAGGTCTTAAAGAAATAAAATCTCACATATTTTTTTATAAAATATACCTTCTTAAAGTCATCTCAAGATCGTTTAAGTACTTTCTAAGTCTCTTCTAACTACCTCCTCTAAAAACAGATCTTTTAAAGTCCTTCTGAAGATTTGTCTTCTAAAAGAAGAAGGCTGTTACATATAGATATTCTGAGGACCTTAAATATAACAAATTACCTTATACTGTATTCATTAAATAAATTAATTAAAGGGTCTTTTATTCTATTAAAAATATAGGGAATTATCTTCTAAGAAGCACATCTTCTAAACAACTCTAAGGACCTTCTGAAGGTCTTCTATAACAAACGTCCTTAAGAGTATTGACGAAACAACTTCATGTTTCCATAGAATAGCCATTCTGAAAGTCTTCTAAGTATTTTCTAATCATGTCCTCCAAAAACAGGTGTTTTTTAAAGTCTCCAATGAGGCATTCTAAATGTGGCATATTTAAAAACGGTCCGGTATAGGTCTTCTATAAATAATTTAATTCTATTAATCACCATTTCTTGAAGTCATTTTAACATAAATCCCTTCCATATTTATTTTGTTATAAATAATCGATGTTCTATAGGTGTTTAATTTATAACTTATCACTTGGGTATATAGAGTGGTGGTCTAAACATATGCAACTGAAATTTACTATGTGGAAATAAGTAGTAATTCCTTTATTTGAAGTTAAAAAATGGGTCAACTTGATCATAATCAATATCAGTTGCATATGTTTTGGCCCCAACTGTATATTGGTCCCATTTTTATTACTTTTTTTAATATTGCAGTTTCAACTCCCTTTTATAAAATTCCACTTCTCTTCGGTTCCCTCATTTTCCTTTTTGGTTTCTCTAAATTAAATTAATTTTGGCACATCATTTGTATTTTTCAATTTAATGCAATATAAAATTTTCATTATTTTAACATTATCAACAATGAGAAGACGAGAAGAGCAAAAATAAGGAAGAAGACTAAAAACAACTTCCCTTTAGGTCTACCCCTTTGTTTGGTCCCTCAATTCTTGGCCATAAATTTTGACCACAAAATTACTTTGTTGTTTCTATTTTTTATTTTTTTGTGTTATGGACAAATGTTTGGTTTTTGTTTATAACAACCACATTGTTTTTCTAGTATTCAGGGTGTGGGTGTGTGTGTGTTTGCTTTCTTGGGGGGAGAAAAGTTAATGTTTCTTTAACACGTTGTTGCTTTCTATTAGTAATAAAAAATTATTATAAACTTTGCGTATTTTTTGAAGATACAAAAAAGTAAAAGAATATCAAAGAGAAACCTCAAAAAAAAAAAAAAAAAAAAAAAAACAGCAACAGAGAGAAAGTAATAAAATTACCAAAAAGTTGTTGGCTATTTTATTTAGTTTTTGTTGTGTTCTTTGGTGTGCGTCTGAGTATGTTTTCTTTTGAGCCTGAACTGCATGACTGAATGAATGAAGTGTTGCTGTGGGGTAACACACCGACTTGCTCATAACACCCGGTGTTTATTTTTTTTGGACCAACATGTTTTGTGGTGCCTTTGGTCCAAGTTAAATAATTTTCTTTGTGAAATATTTTTTTCTAAACTTTTTTAGACTTTATTTTAATAACGGACTTTTAACATTTTCCGGTGGGAGCTATTAGGCTTCAGATACTCCACAGAGTATTTAGTTGTGAAGTGTAAACTCTTCAGGCCCAAGGCAACAAAAAAAAGTTTTTCAATTGTTTTTTTTTCTTTCTTTTTTTTGAGAAGGAAGACAAATTATTTTAACATTCATTTGAACAAATATAATAAAGGTAATTATTTGGTAATTTCAGTTTGCTTATTTAATTTACTTCCAAAATAATACACAATTTAATTGGGAGCTAATCTTCGGGGAGAAAATTACAAAAAGTTTTTCACATTTGTTTAAGGAAAAGGTGATTGTTTTGAAGGAGAAATGTTAAAGAAAAAATGAATATTTTTTTATAAAAGGTATCCAAAAGTTTTTAATCTAACATTTGGCTAGGATTTAATGACAAGGTTTTAAATGTAAAAATTGAGGAAATCGAACATATTTGCCTATACTTTTTAATTGTTTGGAAAAAGCTATTTTTCGGAGAATTATTTATGAAATTCAAGAATAAGGGGCCTACAAGAAGATTCTATTAAACATGTCTCATATACATAAAAAATCAAGCTATGTCTGAAACATATT
Organism: Musca vetustissima; assembly: GCF_032173495.1. NCBI lineage: Eukaryota > Metazoa > Arthropoda > Insecta > Diptera > Muscidae > Musca > Musca vetustissima. The sequence goes on along the minus strand of NW_026878599.1, from coordinate 18,626 downwards.
TATTTCGTTTTTGGATGAAATTTTTTGATAATTGTCAAAAGACTTTTGTCATTGAAAGTAAAATTTAGAGAGTTAGCTCAAAAATAATCAAATAAGAATTTAGAGTAAGAATTGAAGAGTTTTATTCAAAGAAAATAAAAAACTCAAAAGGAAATTACATAATAAAGTAAAAATTGTGTAGTGTAGATAAACCATGTTATTTATTATCTTACCTCAATTATGTTAAAACGTAAAATTCTACAAAAAAAAATTTCTTTCGAAAAAATAAAATAAAATTCAGTTGCGAAGAAGAGAAATCGAACGACCAAAATTTCTACTTAAAAACATAAACAAATTCAACTACAAGACACCAAAATATACACTTTCTTTAAAGTGTTTCGAAAAAATTTCATTTAAAAACAAATACCTTGACTGCAACAATTTCCGCATAGCCTAAAGTACCACCATGTAACGTTGTTACAGATCGTTTAAGGCCCTAAATTTGTTTTTTTTTTTTATCGTAATAAGGATGGGGAGAAGGAAAAACATTTATTGTTAGAATCACACATATAGAAATTAGTTGTCATGGTAGAAATGTAAATGTGGAACACGAGAAACTTACCTTGACTGTTTGGAAAACATCAATACCCGGATGACCGACATCTCCTTTGGAGCCCTTTTCACCCGGTCTGCCTGGGGCACCTTTTTCGCCATTGATGCCATTCATACCCTAAAAAGATAAAAACAAATTTATTTTATAAATTAAATTAAATGTTTTAAAACAGTGGAATGGTAAAAATGGATTAAAAATAAAACCAGTAAGGAAAGTAGTAAAGTCGGGCTGGGCCGACTATATGATACCCTTCACCACTTTGTGTATATTCTACATATGTATCCTAACAGACCACCCTTTTTTTATATATCTATATCTGTACCGATTTCAGGGAAACTTGCCAGAGACTAATTTATATTACTTCAGTACGTTGTGTCAATCGGCCTAGCTATGGATCTTTTCACGAAACTTAGCAGCATCATTCTAGACTTAATTCAGTTCCCTATACCAAAATTCGTGCAAATCGAAAGATATATAGGGGCTTTGGTGCACCAATTACATAAAATCGGACGAAAATATATATGGGAGCTATGTCTAAATCTGAACCGATTTTCAGATTTAGATATAGCTAGCAAATCGAATGATTTTCAGAGACTTTGGTGCACCAATTAACTAAACCTGGATGAAAATATATATGGGATCTATATCTAAATCTGAACCGATTTTCACGAATCTTTGCACACAACGTTCTAGATTTATGCCAAAATTCGTGCAAATGAAAAGATTTTCAGGGACTTTGGTGCACCAATTACCTAAAATCGGGCGAAACTATATTTGGGAGCTATATCTAAATCTGAACCAATTTTCATGAAACTTAGCGCACATTATTGTAGACGCAATTCAGTACGCTATGCCAAATTTCGTGCAAATCGAAAGATATATAGGGGCTTTGATGCACCAAATACTTAAAATCGCATGAAAATATATATGAGAGCTATATCTAAATCTGAACCGATTTTCACGAAACTTTGTACATATCATTCTAGATTTAATTTAGTACGCTATGCCAAATTTCGTTCAAATCAAAAGATTTATAGGGACTTTGGTGCACAATTTATCTTAAATCGGACGAAATATATATGGGAGCTATATCTAAATCTGAACCGATTTTCACGAAACTTGGCAGACATCATTCTAGACTATATTCATTACGCTCTGCCAAATACATGGACGGACGGGCGGACGGACGGACATGCATAAATCGACTTAAAAAATGATTCTATGCATATTCTCAAAAGGAACCATGTGTCTATGTCGTTTCCTTTTGCCTGTTACAAACATATGCACAAAGACATAATACCCTGTACCACGGTGTGGTGAAGGGTATAAAAAATAATAAAATTAATTGATTTTTTTTGCCAGCAGGTTGGATTCCTATTTAGTATTATCCCCTACTCAATGTTTTGATATTGCTATGGGGGTTACCGGTATAATTTTTCACACAATTTTTTTCGCAGTACATTTTCCACTCCGTTGTATACACCTCTGAAACATGGTCTATGACCTCTTCTTTTGATGATGAAAATCGTTGACAGTGTAAATTTCTTCATATGTGAGGGAATAAATATAAGTCATTGAATGCCAAGTCAGAGCTGTGTGCCGGATGTCCCATCAATACTACGATTTGTCTGTCAAAAAGATTGATTGGACCAATGTATGAGAGCTCCACTGACTTCATGTAAACAAATTGTGCCTTACCAAACTATAGTGACCGCCCTACATCGAAACTTGACCAATGATGTTGTTAAAAAAAGGGCGATCAGTAATCGGATATCGGTTACTCCCTTCGAGAATTATCGTGCGCACCAGACGACCAAACAGACGGCGGGCATTTGTAAATCCACTCCAAATTGTCTGAAACTGATTTGATCGATATCTGTGTAATTTTTAATTGCATGTATTGGAAGCCTCCTTACGTGAACATAAAAAAAACTTTTGATGTATTGAAAAAGGCCGAGATCGTTATATTGGGGGTATGTCAAAAAATAGAGGCAAGTAGATTTGTTTACATCAATTTTTGAATATGATATCTCTCAAATGGCCGCCTCTGGCGTTGATGACGTATTGTGCCCTTTTTGCTGCATTTTCCATCGTTTTTGCCCACATTTCGGCCGGAATAGCGGCTATTTCTTCACGAATGTTGTCCTTGAGCTCTTCTACGGTCCTTGGCTTGACAACGTAAACCTTTGACTTTAAATATCCCCACAAAAAGAAGTCAGGCGGCGTCAAATCGGGCGAACGCGGTGGCCAGTCCAAATCACCAATTCGGCATCAAACGGCCCGGAAACAAATTCTTCAGAAAATCGATTGTTATGCGACTTGTGTGCGGTGGAGCGCCGTCTTGTTGAAACGAGAACTGCCTCATACGCTTTCGACGAATAATTGACATCACAAAATTGGTCATCATGTGGCGATAACGCTCCTGATTGATGGTAACAGCACTTCTTGAATCTCCTGAGGATTTTCAGTGGCGTAAAAACGGCAATTTTGCTTATTTACGGTCCCATTCAATGTGAAATGGGCTTCATCGGTGTATGTGTATTGGTATTGGTGTATTGGTTCATGGTAAAAATCTGCTTGGACTGACGCTTCAAATGCGGTATGTCATTAAGCGATGTGACATCTCTGTCAAAAGTTATGGCGTTGCCAGTTGGGGCAAAACTGTACTGAAAAGTTATGTACTATGAGGGCTATAGAAAAAACTGAACCGATATTTGTAATAACAAGATTTGCCATCCAATATGAATAACTAATACTAGCGTTATTCGCAATTTTCGGAATTTTGAGGTATACCCTGAAACTATGGCAGGTATTGTTAATTTTTGCTAGTGAGATTTTCTATGAAATTAGAAAAAATATAAAATTACAGTCAATTTTTTTGAAATCTTCCCAAAATACCCAAATAAAATAAGGGTGGTACTTTGAAACCAATATTGATCATTTTTGTTAGGAAGATTCGATATCCCATGATAACCCATAATACCGAATTACAACTGATTTAATAACAGACGGCCAAAATATAGAATATTCGGTGCTACATTTATATGGGGGTTATATCAAAAGGTGGAGCTACATATTTATTTTTCAATATCAGTATATCCTAGGAACTGTAGCAATGCATGTACAAAATTTCCAAAAGAGACTATCATAAATATTGCAAACTCTATCAAGATTTCAACAAACGGACATGACTAAATCGACATATGTCGAGGTGTTACCAAATAAAATTGCAAAATCAAAACACACCCTGCCATTTGGCTTTCCCCTTGGTTAAATAAAATCATATTATAAGTATATGTTTATTAACCCTTTGAGCCCCGAATTTTTTTCCGCAATCTTAGAACAAATTTCATTTAACAGATTTAATGCAACTATCCTAAATAGGATATGCACAAAATTTGACATCGCTACATCCTTGCATTAGGGAGATACAGTACATTCTTTCAGAAAACTTAAAGTCCAATATCAGGAAAACTAAATGCAAAATCGACAGAAAAATCATTTTAAATTATTCTCTGTATTAATTTTAACAAGATTCAAAAATAATTCTGATGGCAGAATTCGTACAATTTGAATACGAAGCGATTTAAATAATTTGGACTGTATACACAAATTAGTACTGTACACAAATTTACCCTCTTCTCTATATTGAAAGGCTCATAACTTTACCAACATTTTGAATTTTTTGATTTTTCTTTTGATAATTTGGTCTTAACATATGAAATTCAAATAATATATATCTACTAGCTGCATTTTAAATATAAGCTCTAAAACATTTTGTTGCCTGTGGGCAACATTGGGCCACAGAGGCTTAATATTAATTATGAGCAATCTGTTACTTACCGGTTCTCCTTTCTCGCCTGGATCACCTTTTTTGCCACGTTTCCCCCGCTTGCCAGGTGGACCTGGTGGCCCAGGAGGACCTAGAAAAAAATAAGAAATATATTTTAGAATTTGCAATTTAAAAAATATTTAATTTTGTGCAGCATATTTTAAAATTTGTAACAATATTACATATTTTCTATTTAGCATAACTTCCGCTTAAATATTAAAAAATTTACATTTTCACAAGGGGTAAATTGCCAAGCTGAGCTGGCTGACGCAGAAGCCCCTAGTTTTTTATTTATTCATATATTATGCCACAAAATGCCGGGAAAGTTTTTTGTTTTTTTTTCACTATCTCTGTCTGGTGTCGAAGTGCAATGACATTGTAAGTGGTAATATGGTGGCGCAGCAGCACAACAAAGAGTATATAATGCATAATTTTTATTTTTGGGAGAAAATTTTCAGAGCACTAGGGAATGCAAATTTTGAGATTAAAATTTTAAATTTAAACAGAAGGGAAATTTTAATTTGTGTTTTGTTATGAAGATTTAGAAAAAAATCTTCCACCAAAATTGCTAAATTTGTCACACTTGACTTGCTGAAACCATGACAAAAATCATAATCAACGTTTCTTTGCTACTGATAAAGATGTTGTTTTTTTCTTTTTTGTATTTTTTTTCTCCTACAACACATTTCCTTGGTAGGCGTCACTTTTACTGCTGTTCTGTTGTTTTTTGTTGTTGTTGTCATTTCCATCGATATTGTCTATTAGTGGGATAATGTGACAACATAATGATGGTAATTGAACATCGTTGTCATCGTTGCTGCTAATGCCATTATCTTCTTCCATTCCTAGTATTCATTACCAACAAAACACCAGATAACAGCAGTCCTTATCCCCACTCCCTCCCACCTCTCCAGGGATAAGACACCCATCAAGTCATCATATTAAACTTAAATGAAAAGTTCTTAAATCTCACTTTTGTTCTTCTTATAAAAGAACCTGCACACACACACACATCCACACACAATATTTCCAAGGGAACCCACGTAGCACACTATCTACAAAAAGGAGCAATCTTTAAGAGAATGTGAAGCATACATGTATAAGTACAAGTAAGTGTGTTTGTGTGTGTTTATAAGTGTGGCTGACATCGAAGTGTGGGGGCATCTCTCTTAGCTATATGTGGCAGACAGACAGTTGAACGGACAGACACATATACTTTAGACATATTCGTCTTCTCCTCTTAAGATTTAGTTGCGTGTATTCATAATAAATATGACAGCATATAATCTCTTCATGTTCCCTGGCATCGGCAGCAGACAGTCCGAACGAGCAAACGCAGCGACAGGCAGATAGACAATCGTTGAGATGAATACTATACTAACTATATAACACGCACATGAAAAACATTCAAGTAGAGACATTAAGACTGAATTATGTGATGTTATGACAACAGAAACGAGACGACTATCTGGGTACTTCGTTCGTACAAATAAAGATAGTAAATCGTCCGGGTGACACATGAAATGTTTGTGACTTTCGAAAGGATGAGTTTGGCATTTTCGTGCGTTCGGGCAATTTTTGTTAACTACGAATAATGTTAAGAAGAAATAAATTAGGCCTCAATGATGGATTTACTAGGCGGCCTTAGGTTATATTACTAATATGTGGGTGTATTGGGGTAATAGATATATAAAGTATAAATTGTGTGTTAGGTTTACATTGAAATAATTAATTTGTATGGAAATTGTAATAGTGTAGGGATTGGTATTTATAAAATGTTGGATAATTTCTAGAAGTAGTATTTAGAAAAACTAATAATTATTTGTAAACTGTATCATTTTTATAATGGATAATATTTATATTGTAAACAATAACCATGGATAGCGACACGATTAAAAAAAAAGCTGAACTAGGCTCTGCCAAGACAATGTTTTTTATTTACCAACAGGGGTTTAAAATATTTATAAAAAACAGCCGAATACTCTCAACCATACTGAGGACATTCGAAATAACTTATATTTATAGAATCTTTTATAAGGGGATTTGTCATAGTACATTTTTGGTAGATAGATTTACCACCCAATAAAAACTAAAATATCGAACCCAAAAATCAACTGATAATCCATAATTCTAAATTACAATCAAGTTAATTACAAAACTCGACCAAAATATCAAAATAGGGTCGTTGTATTGGGTAACCTAAAAAGAGGACCAATATTTTTGGTACTCTATGGGAAAAAAACACTACATTACAGCCAATTCGTTCGGAAAATATGCCCAAATTCTCCAAAACGAACCTTTTTTGGAAGTGCTGTTATATGAAGGCTTCCCCAACCAATTTTTATTACTTTCAGTAGGAATATTTGCTATTCTTGGAGAAACCAAAATTACCAAATATTTTGGAAGTATTTGAACTAAAGATTTTCACGTGATGATATCTTCTGTCCCTCAAAAATAGACAAAATAATATTAGGTTGGGAAAAAGCACATTCATTATTTTTATATGAACTATATGACTTTATTTAACATGCTTTGGAATGTCCGATTTTGGCCATTTTAAAGGTAACTTCATAATGCCTCTCTCATAGAAGTCTCTGTTTGCAAAAAACTCTAGTAGTCGATTTTCACAATCCACCTCGATAATTTGTTATCATTAAAAAAATGTTATAATGCAAGAAAAAGATGATATTCGATTGGACTATATGGCGGATGCATACAAATTTTCTAACCAAGCTCCCAAAGTTTCTGGTGAGTCACTGTTGTCTAGCCAGTCACGTGTGGAGCAAAATACCTCTCCTGTTGTTGACAGTAGATATCAGTATTTAGCGTTTGGTCATATGGAAGCAACTCATAATAAATAATCCCCCTCCAGTCCCACCAAATGCATAGCAGAACCTTCCTGGCCGTTAGTCCTGGTTTGGCCACCGTTTGAGGTGATTCACCGCTCTTTGACCACGATCGTTTTCACACAAGGTTATCGTATGTGATCCATTTCTCATCTCCAGTCACCATCCGTTTAAGAAATGGGTCTATCTCATTCCGTTTGGCCAAGGCTCCATCCTGTGTGGTATGAGGTTTTCATCTTATGATAAACAAATATCAAAAATCGGTCGGAACCATTATTGGAAAATAGGGTTCTAGCATAACACTCGGAAAGAAATATTAGTTTGGTATAAATATTACGATGTGCAAATTTTGAATGAAATCGGTACCCCCTTCGAGAGTTACATTGCGCACTATCCAGACGGACGGACATTTGGAAATCGATTCCAAATTGTCTAAAACGTATTTGATCCAAAGAAACATGAGGAGGATATAAAAATTCGTCGAGAAGCTTCAACATATATTAGTCTGAACCCTTATATGGGAGTTATGTCAAAACATGGACTTACATTGCCTGTTAGGAGGTTTTTCATCGGTTAAGAAACCAAAGTACTGAAATATATGACCTTGGGCTGTGTCTAAGACCATGAAAATACCATTAACCTTATTAAGAAATAACTCCTAATAATCACACCAATTTCAAAATAAGACTATAAACCATAATATAAATCCTTAAATTACCCTTAAATAAATCGAAAACTTTATAAATTCAAACTGGAACATCTGGGGGCTTTGGTAAGTCAGGGGCCTATTTTTTGGGTAGCAAACCTCCTAAAAAATGCATACGTACTTTATAGTGTCCCCGAATATTTCGAAGTATTACAAATGGAATGATAGATTAAAAAGAATAGATGCAAAAACAACCATTTACCAATTTCGAAGTGAGATACTCAAAATAGATGTCATTGGTCTATATAGAGCTCGTACCAACACTTATTTGTTATATTGTGTGTTGACATTTATATCGAAATAATTTGGAAAATACATCTGGAATTTTATAACACCAATGCAGAGGTCGGTAACAGTGTCAGAGTATAAAAAAAAACATGGAATGTATAACTTGCCACAATCGAGTGAATGGAGAGACCACGGTTGTAAACAAGAGAAACATTAGACAAACAAACGGTTGAAAAACTAACAACCAGGGCTACCGTTGTGGCACTAAAGTCGCAATTTGCAACATTTTTTATGCCCTGTGACTCTGTTTGAAACGAATGTTTGTACAAATTTTCCTGTAAATTCGAACTAATTTGGATTCGTCTACGTCGTGTTTGAGTTCCAAGGGTATCTGACATATTCTCGGATCAGTTTTATTGACAAATTTACTTTTCTGTGCGACTTTTTTCCAAGGGAACTACTTTTTTCGAAACCTTTTTTTAAATTTCCAACACTAACACTGCAAACAACCATCAAGTGGGGAGAGAGACATAGGACGATACCAAAACCAAAAAAATACAGCCGAACAATAAATAATGGTGGTTTTTTCTGAGGAGGAATACATTTGCTTCTCTCAAGGGAGAGATATCCGAAAAAATTAGCGCTCTACTTTACTGCTATAAAGTAGAGCGAAATATGAAAATAGTTTTGATATTAATGAAATGTTTACATTTTTTGAAAGAATAGTGACATTCTCATGATTACTTGTTTTCTAAGCGAGGTGCAATATGGAAAAAATAAACAGTGAATGAAATTGTTAAAATATTCATTACTTTTTTTTCTGTTTACAAAAAGTTTTAATTGTACCAAAAACTAAATTAAAAAATTTCGGAAAAATCATATTTCTCACTCTATTTGAGAGTAATATGTGTGAAAAAGAGTTAAAAAAGGCTCTTTGTCTGACCCTGATCTAATTAGAAAATTTTATTTTTTTATTGTTTTTCTGGAGTGATTTGTGGATGTCCGTCCTAATGTCTGCGGCAAATCAAAGTTCATTATTAATGAAATTTTGTATCAATGGTAATTACTTTTGAATTCTTTGAAGAAAAGATAAATTTTAATATATCGCCCCTGTATAATTTCGGCAGATATAACTATGTCTGGGCCGTTCAATCCTATTTAAGCTCAATTCATAATAGAGTTTCAACGCCCATAATACCTTCAATAGGTCTTCTGTATATAGAAAATATCCTGTTGTTATTAATTTCATAGAAGCACTTCCAAAGCTTCAAAAGATCTTCTATACAAAAAGGCTCTATAATTTCATATAGATGCCGCTCTACGTGTCTCTTCTTTAAATTTAAAAAGATGTTATTTTTTCTTTACCTCTACAACAATAATAACCCCAATTTCTTTTAGTTATTTATTTTCTGAAATTCCATTCTATGAATCCCATGGTTAACATTTAGTTAAAGTTTCAAAATGTCAAGTCGTTTCGTTATTTTTTTCCCCCTTTTCTTCGTTTTGGAGACACATTGAGAAATGTGAAGCGAAACTTATTTTCTGTCAAATACAGCTATGAAACCTTAAAATAAACTCTGTGCGGTAGAAAATATGGAACAGAACCGTAGATGGAGAAATACCAAACAAGGTTCAATTGGTTTAGTGGCACGTCCGCAAAACGTGTTGATGCGTAACCGGTAGAGGACGTAGTTTGGTAGTGGCAAGATGATGCAACAACAACAAAAAGTAGAGTAAGAATATCCACCAGCTATTTATAGCTGTCAATAGTGAGCATCAAATAAGGTCACGGATGCATAACTATTTACTCACATACACCTAATGCTTAAAATCAATATAGCCAATATGAGGGTGGATTGAAGAAAACTAATTTTAAAATAAAAAAATTCAAAAGGAAGTTTTAGTTGATGGTAAGGGAATTTTTTTAAAAATTAAAAAAAAAAAAATTTGGAAGCTATGCATTTTTAAAATTTTAAAATTAACTCCCTCACCTCTCATGTTTATGATATTTTAATTTCCAAACACTCAACAAAACTTAAATAACAACCCCGTAAAACTGTAACTAACTTTCAAAACCAAATACACATTTAAGTTGAATTACAAAATTCTAGTTTCTATGTCAACCAATAATGTTGTTTTTCCTAATGTGGGTGAACGCATGTTATTTTCCCCAACTATGCCCAGAATCCCAAATAGCTATACATACACTGATGTATGTATGTATTTATTACCAAGTAAATAAACAATCAACTCCAAATCAACTTGACATAATTTTCGTTTTGGTGACAGTTTCTTGTTGGCTGTGACATCCGACCGACGACCGTAAAGACCGACATCACATGAACATGTCCCAGTAAATAAGACGACGACGATGAAGAAGAAGAAGCAAATGCTTGTTGATGTCGTTGCGTTTGTTTAGGTAAACACGCACCCATGTCAAGTAGAAACCCCATCATACCAAAAGACGTCGTACGATATGTATTTGAGCTGCATTTTATGTGACACATATATTCTACCTGACATCTGTTTGATTGAAGTTCTTCGTTTTTTTTGCAAGAAGAAGAGTTTGTTTTGAATTTTCTTGGCAGTCACGTATCGAAGGTGAAATGTTTAAATTTAAATTTTGCTTTTCTGAAAGACCATAATCAAAATATGTCATATGGATAGAATAGCATAAGTTGGTGCATACATTGCGGATTTTCTGGAAGTTTTCTATGACGTAAATACATATCATGCGGTATTTGTAAAATTTTTTAAATCGAAATAATTTGGAAAATACATGTGCGAATTTTATAACACCAATGCAGAGGTCGGTAACAGTGCCTGAAATAAAAAAAACAATGAAATGCAAAACTGGCCACATTAAATTGATGGATTTTATATTGAAAGGAAAGAGAGAGAGAGAGAGGAATACAATAGTGGTAAAGTAGAGCGAAGTATGGAAATAGTTTTTATATTTATCAAATGTTTACATAAAATATTTTCCATACGTGTTTCTTAGTGCAAAGCAACTTCTCTCAGAAATTCTTCCCTTCTCAAAGCTCTTTTTATTCTAATATTTCCAGAAACTCCAATCCGACCAGCAATTAATTGTTGTTATATTAATTTTTCAACGATGCCTTTTGGCTTTTTATTTCAATTTTCTATTAATTGTAAAAAAATCTCCATCACACCACTAAAATCCAGTCTTCTTCTTTTCGCAGTTGTTGAACATTATTTGTTAACACATTTGCTAATGCATTTCGATTAATCAAATTGGTGGTGATGGTGGTGGACTGATTGTCTGACTTTCTTTCAATTCTTGCCTTAATTTTTGTTGTTGCTGTTAAAGTTTTTACTAATAAATTATCTTTAAATGTTTAGCCATTTATAACAATTTCCATTTTGGTGACTAGCGGGTTGATTCAGTTGTTTTTCCTCTTTTCTTTTTCACACGCACACTTATCAAAACGAAAGCCAACTACAACAAGAACGTCGAAAAAAGGAGTCGGACAAAAAAAACCCCCGAAAATTATTTTTAATCTAAATGTTAATGAGTGGGTGTTAAAAAGGCATTTAATTAAATTACATTGAAAATGCATACAAAACGGCGGCTATGAATGCCGCCAATCGCAGGCTATACCGAACGAACGAACCGACAAAATTCAGAGGCAAAGTTAAATGCTTTCTTATTTTTTTCTTCTGTTTGGGCGCCAACCAAAACAAAATTGGCAAGTAAACTACGAGCTAAAGGCAAGCAAATAAGGCCTCGTATACTAATAAAGAGAACCATTATAGGAAGGCAGAAAAAAATGAAAAGAAAAATACAAGGAAGCAACATGGTAAAGGATATAGAGGAAAAAGCAAGACATAACAAAAACTGTCGTAACCCAAGGATCATATAATTAAACTATTGAAGAACTTGAAAAAATTAAAAAATTATATTTTCTTATATTCAAAATAAATTATTTATTTATTTTTTAATAATTGCTTAATCGGAAAATTATTCGTAACATTTTTTAATGAGAATTTCATGTAGTTTTTTTAGAGTTTCTCCACCCAACATTACTACCATTGAAAAAATCATCCATATTTAATTTCAAAAATTAATATTCCGACAATGCCTATAATAAATATTTCATAAAGTCTTCTCTCCAACTTATCACACCACCCTTCATTTTTTCTATACTCCTTAGGTGGCCTCAAAATACTCGCAGCCAATATAACGTGACCATTGTAATTGTTATAATTAAGCAATTTCGTCTGTTCATGGTGGATTCATTTAACAAAAAGTCTACCTAGGCTAAATTGTAACTAGCATCCTGTTGTACCTTAAGACAGGAAATTTAAAATAATTTTGTACTCCACAAAAAAAGAAGGAAATCTTCTTTAAGCTAAGGCCTAGGTTAACAACAGCAGGCAGGCAACACAATGGAGGTGTAAATTTTGTAATGCTACTTTGGTGGCAGTCAAAAGTAGCAAACAATGTTTAACCTTCAGCAATGTGCCACCATTTACCATTGAGTAGCTACAATTTTAAGGTATCTTGAGAAGACAGAAAAAACAACGAAAACAATAAACGTCAGTTGTATTTTGAATGTTTATGAGTGCAGGGAATTAAGTTGTAGCAGTGGCAATTTACTTTTGCAACAAAGACGGAGAATGGAAGATTTTTAAGAGTGCAAGGGTAACCTTGAAATATTTTCAAACATTGTGATGAACAGTGCTTGCATTCTGCATTTATTGTGGAAATCAATATTTATATAAACCCATTATGGAAAAGACCTAATTCGGGCGGGGCCGTCTATATATAATATCCTCACTTTGGGTACAGATTTAATTGAATCCGGGACACGTTATTTTATATCTAATATTCTAGGTCCCAGTTGTTAGCCTATGCTACATTTTGTGGCAATCGTTGCCTTTTATATAAAATCGGCCAAATTCTGAACAATAGGCTTCACCCCTAAGCCAAAAAATAAGACGTGTCAACATTGAAAAGAAGGCCAAGTCCACGAAAAATTACTTTTAAAAAATTGAAAATTTAGGTGGAATATTTCATTAAAAAAGTTGTTGTCTAAAAAATTAAATTTAACAAAATAATAATAATATTCCAAAATTGTATAAGAGAACCTCACCCATTCTCGATTTTAATTTTTCAAGATTTGTAACTTTGCTTTTTGAAAGAGAAGAAAAATATAATTTACAAAAAATGTTTGCTATTGTTTTGTTGTTGTTTTTTGTAATTAAAGAAAAGTCCTTATTTTTGATGGCGGGCATGATAACTCCTCACTAGAACATCGGAATCTAAAAATTCCAACGGTGTTAGAAAAAGTACATGTCTGGCTCTCGTATGAACTAGGATTATTGACTTCGCTCTAAAATTAACAAAATGTCGGACCTTTGATAAAATATTTTTGGAAAATCGCCGATTTTTGACAAGATCTTCACCGATTGGCTTTATCCTAGTTCATACGATAGCTATACACTCACAGATAAACGTGTACAAATTTGGAATCGATTGGGTTATTAGTTTTTGAGTTATCGTGCCCGCCATTCGCAAAAGAGAAAAACGCGTTTAAAGTTTGAGAAGCCCTTTAGCCGTCACTTGATGCTGACACAATAAATCGGCTACATTTTCAAGAGCTCTTGAGATTTTCACTTGAAATTTTGTAGGGACATTTGAATTAGTGTAGAATCGAATTAAATAAAAAAAAATTGACCCCGAGAATGGGGGGTCCCTTAAAACAACCTTGTGAGAGTTCTTTAAAAACAATAATTAGGATATGATAGTCCTTTACTCAGAAATCTTTAAATAATCCTGTGAGAGCAATTTAAAAAATATTTTATAAAAAACCTCGCCTAAGTCTATGATAATCCTTTACAAAAAAATCGTTAACAATTCCCGAGGACGTTCATTAAAAGCTCCCGTCTAAGAATTTATATATCCTTTACCAAAAATAATTAGAAACCCATATGAAAGTCGTTAAAAAAATCCTTAAAAACCAAGCAAAAAGATATGATAGTCCTTATCAAAAAAAAAAATTAAAAACCTCAAGGCAAAAATCCTTAAGCAATCGAATGAGAGTCCTTTTAAGAAAAATAAAAAAATCGTTAACAATTCCCGAGGGTGTTCATTACAAACTCCCGTCTAAGAATTTATATATCCTTTACCAAAAATAATTAGAAACCCCTATGAAAGTCCTTAAAAACCAAGCAAAAAGATTTGGTAGTCCTTACCCGAAAAAAATTTAAAAAACCTCAAGGCAAAAATCCTTAAACAATCGAATGAGAGTCCTTTTAAGAAAAATCAAAACCTCAAGGCAAAAATCCTTAAACAATCGAATGAGAGTCCTTTTAAGGAAAATCATAAAAAAATCATAATAGGCCTTTACAAAAAAAAAAAAAATGTAGGTCTTTAAAAAATTCACGCCTAAACATACGACAGTCCTCTACCCCGAAATCTTTAACAAACTTTAAGAAATCCTGTGAGCGTCGTTTTATAAAAAAATCCTCAAAAAATACTCGCCCTGTATCCAAAAAGCTTAAAAAATGCCTGTGATACTCCTGCAAAAAAAAACTTCAAAAAATCCTGTGAGAGTCATTTTAATAAAATCTTAAAACCCACCCGTAAGATTAGATAGTCCTTTACCCAAAAATCTTTAAAAAATCTTATGAGAGTCTTTTTAAGAAAAATTATTAAAAAAAACTACGTCTGAGGATATTTTAGGGCTTTAACCAAAACCAAAACAAAAATAAAAATCCTGTAAGAGTCTTTAAAAACGATATGGATATGACAGTTCTCAACTCAATACTTAAAGAAAAAACATGATATCCTCCTTTAAAACTTAACAAAACATGTGAGAGTCCTTTTGTAAACAAATCCTCAAAAAATACATATCTAAGAATATGATAGCCCAAAAAATCTTTAAAAACTCCCCGCCTAGGGCTATTAGTAGCCCTTTACTAAAAATATTTAAAAATCTATGCCTAATGCTGTAATAGTCCTTCACCAAAAAAGAACATTGTAAAATTCATGGCTGTAATAGTTCCTTACAGTTTTTTTTAATTCTCGCCTAAGGCCATGGTAGTCCTTTAAACAATTTCAAATCTATGCATAATAAAGTCAATCAGAATTCTTTAATTGCTTATTTTTTTTGCAGTTATATGGTTGTGTTTTTATACCCCACACAACTATGTTGTCAGGGTATTATAGCTTTGTGCAGCCCCAAAAGTTTGTAACGCCGCGAAATATTGGTCCTAGACCCACCTTTAAGAATACCGATCGTCATATCTCGACTAGCTGAGTCTAGACATGTGTGTCCGTCCGTCAGTCTGTCCATTATAATTTGTAAACACGATAGAGGCCACAGTTATGGCCCAATCTTCACGAAATTTTGCATGTAGGATGGGTTCTGGCCAACGAAGGCCCCTATTGTTTTTGGTAAAGATTGGTTAATATTTAGGGGATGAAATGGACCAAATACTAAATTTTTGTCGGTGTTTCTGGTCGCTCCAGAGGCCGCAATTATGGTCTAAACAAAAAATTTGTTTACATGGAGAAGGGGATCGGATCAAAGAATAGAGATCGGTCAATATTTAGCGGGTCAAATGGACACTTACTTTTGTGTGAAAAATTACAAAATTTGTATTCTATGGCGAATATGTTAACCCCCGAAGGACATAAACCCGAGAAGTATATCCAAGATGAGCGGTTGACCTTTGAATTGATACCAATTATACTGTTGTATGTACTCGGATGTGGGAGTTGCAATTAAATATTCAGAAGTATCTACGTATTCCATAATTATTTAGTAACCCATTACCACAATAGAAGGCGGAAATATAACACTGACCGCTTTTAAATGTTGCATGATGTTCCAGTTATGGTCAAGAACAACGCCTATAATTTTCGGTGATGATCAGATTATAATATTGGGATGAAGTGGACCGAATACTTAATTTTTTGTGTTTTTTCGATTTGATGTCAATAATAGGCCGAATGGAATCTGGACAATTAATTATAATGGTTGTACTGAATATGAATATTAATATTCGGAAATATGTGAGTGTAATGAAGAGGTGCTGTTGATCTCTAATTGGGCTAGATTGAGCAAATATAACGAAATATTGCCCAAGCTCGGAATAAACATCCGCAGAAAGTTAGAGTTCCGTGGTAGTTGTGTAGGGTATCGTATGGTCGGCCCCGTCCGACTATATTGCTCCGCTCACTGGTTCTAATTATATTTAAATCAACAGCATTTCCTTCAATATTTTCATATACATCAGAACGATTTTTTCTTCGTCAAATTCCAATAGAAAAAATCATTATCAACGCTCTTGACATTCATACACATCAGCTATCTTCGAAATGATTTAATAATTCAATTATAAAAAATATTAAAAAAAGAGAAAATTATCTGTTCTCAAGACATTGCAACATAAGTAATATAAAATCTAAGTACAACAACACAGCAGAACGTTAAACAATGATAATGACTACGAGAAGACGTTCTGACTCACACAGACTGGCTGTGTCTATCAGCGTAAATTGTAAAACCTCAAGATGTGCGTAATGAAGTGTAAATACCCTCAAACGGCGGATGAAGAAGTTTATCTATCTATCCATCCATCCAGCCATCCGTCTATGAGTGAATGTTTATTATCGTTTATGATTACGATTATTATCGTTATAACATAATTAGATTAACAATCACATCCTAAGCGTTTAATGCCAACAAATAGCAATGTGAGGCAGAAGCAAGTAAATGGAACATTTATGAGACATTTCAACAGCCAAGAACAATGAGCGTGTTTTCTTTTTTTTAAAGATTATTTTTTGCACGCTATTTTGTTGTTGTTTTAATATACTCTCTTTTTTCGCGTTTTATTTTCATTATATTGTTAGTGTTGGCTGTTAGCTATTCTGGGTGTTATAAGCCCTGCCATGGTACCACCTAGTTGGACTAAGCTTTTGTTTACAATTAAAAATTGTATTCTTTTGTTTTCTAGTTGCGGTTGTTGTTTTTATTTTTTCCAGCTGCCGTGTTAAACTCTCATTTGTTAGCGAGTTGTGTTTTACTTAATTGGTGTAAAATGTTATTTAAATGTTGCATTCGAGAAAAATAATGTTAATTGTAGAGATTAGTATGGGAATAGCGAGGTACGTTTGGGTGTGGAGTTTTAACGATTTTTTGTAAAAGGCTATCGTAACCTTGAGGGTGCATTTTTGAAAGATTCTTTTTGAAGTATTATTACTGCCCTAGGTGCGGATTTTTAAAAAAATTATTGTTGGAGGAAGGTCAAAGCCTATGCTTATATATATTTATATTTAGCTAAGTTTTTTATGTTTTTTATTGTATATTTTAAAATGATGTGTTCTTAATTTTGTGAAGCACGAGCTTAGATCTGTAAAGAATTTTGTGAAGGACAAGTAGGAGTTTAAAGGGAGCCTTTAACAAACCAAAAACGATGTTTGATTTTACAAACAGTTCTTGAGAAGAACGAAGTTTAGTTATTTTTTTTTTAAATCATGAGGGTTGTATTTATACCCTTTACCACACTGTGGTACAGGGTATTATTTATTTGTGCATATGTTTGTAACAGGCAAAAATATTCGAGATAGACCCACGGTTCCTTTTGAGAATATGCATAGAATCACTTTCCGAGTCGATTTGCGCATGTCCGTCCGTCCATGATAAATTGTAAACAAAGTACAGGTCGCATTTATGATCCGAATTAGATGAAATTTGGCACAGCTCATTTGTTTGGACCAAGGACAAACCCTATTAAAATTGGGAAAAATCGGTTCAGATTTAGATATAGCTCCCATATATATGTTAGTCAGATTTAAGGTAAATGGTGTACCAAAGTCCCTATATATCTTTCGATTTGCACGAAATTTGGCACAGCGTAATGAATAAGGTCTAGAATGATGTATGCCAAGTTTCGTGAAAATCGGTTCAGATTTAGATATAGCTCCCATATATATCTTCGTCCGATTTTAGGTAAATTGTGTACCAAAGTCCCTATATATCTTTCGATTTGCACGATGTTTGGCATAGGATACTAAATTAAATCTAGAATGATATGTGCAAAGTTTTGTGAAAATCGGTTCAGATTTAGATATAGCTCCCATATATAGCTTCGGCCGATTTTAGGTAAATAGTCCACTAAAGTCCCTGGAAATGTTTTGATTTGCACGAATTTTGGCATAACGTACTGAATTAAATCTAGAATAATATGTGCAAAGTTTTGTGAAAATCGGTTCAGATTTAGATATAGCTCGCATATATAGCTTCGGCCGATTTTAGGTAAATAGTCCACTAAAGTTCCTGGAAATGTTTTGATTTGCACGAAATTTAGCATTACGTACTGAATTAAGTCTAGAATGATGTGTGCAAAGTTTCGTGACAATCGGTTCAGATTTAGATAAAAATCCGA
>NW_026878598.1:0-23665 GCF_032173495.1 Musca vetustissima | reverse complement strand
CACTTATTAAATTATAATATTTCAATTATTAATTTTTTTACGAAATGTGCACACACACTCTTCAAGTAACAATAATGTACTGATTTTAAAACAGAGTACTCACAATTTATATATGTACGTAATTTTTGCATACCTAGAGCTTATTATTTATAATACCTACCTAAATTTACTGGGGTTAGGGGACTTGTTATTAATTGAAGCTAACTGTTATGAACCTCTAACGCAGACAGGTAGTTTGACCTTTTTGAAACAAACAATGTCATAAAATTTAAAATTTATACCCTCCAAACTTGGTGGAGGGTATAAAAAGGGGGTTATGTGGGGACTACCCCAAAAAGGCGGTGAATATTAATAAATTTTTGGTGGACAGATTTGTTACCATATACGACTACAAAATACCGAATTGCAACGCATTCGCTACAAAAACGCGCTCAAGAACCCCAAAATACCGAAAATTGGGGGTACCTATATTCATAATTTTTGTGGGGAGATTTGGTACCTATTAGGGACTCATAATATTGCAGCCAAATCGGTGAAAAAAATCCGGTCAAAACCCCCAAAAACTGGAAATTGGGAGGAACCTTTATATGGGGGCTACCAGAAAAAGTGGACCTATATTTATAATTTTTAGTGGGTAAATTTGGTACCCAATAAGAACCCTATATACTAAATTTCAGCGAATTCGGTTGAAAACCGCGCTCAAGAACCTTAAAATTCCGAAAATTAGGGGTACCGTTATATGGGGGGTACCAGAAAAAATTTACCTATATTTATAATTTTTAGTAGGGAGATTTGCTTCCCAACAAGAGCTCGAAGTACCAAATTTCAGAGAATTTGGTTGAAAACCGCGCTCAAGAACCTTAAAATACCGAAAATTGGGGGTACCGTTATATGGGGGGTACCAGAAAAAATTGACCTATATTTATAATTTTTAGTAGGGAGATTTGCTTCCCAATAAGAGCTCAAAGTACCAAATTTCAGCGAATTCGGTTGAAAAACACGCTCAGGAACCTCAAAATACCGAAAATTGGGGGGTACCCTTATATGGGAGCTATGCCTAAACGTGGACCGATATATCCCATCTTCGAACTTGACCTGCCTGCAGACAAAAGACAACTTTGTGCAAAATTTCAGCACCATATCTCAATTCCTTCAGAAGATAGCGTGATTACAACAGACGGACGGACGGACGGACATGGCTAGATCGTCTTAGAATTTTACCCTGATCAAGAATATATATACTTTATAGGGTCGGAAATGAATATTTCGATGTGTTACAAACGGAATGACAAAATAAATATACCCTCCATACTATGGTGGAGGGTATAAAAAGGGGGTTATATGGAGACTACCCTAAACAGGGGACGAATAATAATAATTTTTGGTAGAGAGATTTGTTACCATATACGACTACAAAATACCAAATTGCAGCCAATTCGGTTAAAACACACGCTCAAGAACCCCAAAATACCGAAAATTGGGGTTACCCTTATATGGGGGGCTATCCGAAAAAATGGACCTATATTCATAATTTTTTGTGGGGAGATTTGGTAGCTATTAAGGACTCAAAATACTAAATTACAGCCAATTCGGTGAAAAAAACCGGTCAAACACCCCAAAAACTGGAAATTGGGAGATACCCTTACATGGGGGCTACCAGAAAAAGTGGACCTATATTTATAATTTTTAGTGGGGGAGTGTGGTACCCAATAAGAACCCCATGTACCAAATTTCAGCGAATTCAGTTGAAAACAGCGCTTAAGAACCCTTAAATACCGAAAATTGGAGTGTACCGTTATATGGGGGGTACCCGAAAAAATTTACCTATATTTATAATTTTTAGTAGCGAGATTTGCTTCCCAATAAGAGCTAAAAGTACCCAACTTCAGTGAATTAGGTTGAAAAACACGCCCAGGAACCTCAAAATACCTAAAATTGGGGGTACCCTTATATGGGAGCTATGCCTAAACGTGGACCGATATATCCCATCTTCGAACTTGACCTGCCTGCAGACATAAGACAACCCTATGCAAAATTTCAGCACCCTATCTCAATTCCTTCAGAAGATAGCTTGATTACAACAGAATTTAGAATTTTACCCTGATCAAGAATATATATACTTTATAGGGTCGGAAATCAATATTTCGATGTGTTCCAAACGGAATGACAAAATTAATATACCCTCCATACTATGGTGGAGGGTATAAAAAAGTGAGAACAGTGAAAAGTGTCTAGTCATAGTGTCTAGTGCGTGTTTTAATTACAAACAAAAAGCCTACATTCTGTGTGAATAACAAATATCGCACAAGAGAAAATAGAAAAAATACAATAACAAATATACAGACACTGAGTGAGCCATGCAACAGCATTAACCATTATTGTTGTTTTATGGTAATAGGTGTGTCTGGTTACTTTTCCAGTAACATTTATTCCGAAAGCTCTAGTTCAGAGAGTAAGCGATTTTCTCTCTGTAGCGATAATACTGAGAAGAGTAAACAGACAACATTTAGTAAGATTTAGCAAATAAACAGCTGATTCAAGAAAACATTTGATTTGCGGCAAAATAAACAACAAACAAATGTCGAACACCATTATTTGTATTGCATTTAATATTAAAAATAAAATGAATAATAAAAGAAAAATTGATTTGGTATGTTCCCCGGGAACATTTAAGCTTCCTGCATCAATACATTGCCCTCTATCTGGAACTTGCCTAAAAATATATAAAGAATTTGTTTCTAATTGACTTTGCATTACTTACGAATTTTCTTCTATTTTCTGTAATTTTTATACAACTTAACTTCAAATTTAACTTTTCAAATAAAAAAAATGATTTGAATAATTTTTGTGTTTGGTCATAAAACAGCTGATTTCAAAACGGCTGAGTTTGCAAAATCTTACTGAATAAAATTCTTTCAGTAAACTCCAGTAAGTTTGTTGTTGCTAAACTGTCAAACTTGCTCTATCACTTGACTCTCTTTTACTGGGTTTTTAGGTAAACATTTAGTAACATTTGGTAACAATTGTTATCAAATATCGAGTAACCAGACAGAGCTAATATAACTGTGCAAATTGGTATTAAAAATTTTGAAAAATATTTTTTTTGTGAAAAATTAATAAATCCTAAGTTTTTTCGATCAAATATAAAAAAATTTGGCAATTAGTGGTACACCCTACAGTCGACCCACGTTAAAAGTTATTTATATATAAAATAATTTATTATTTACATATTTTATTATATATTATTAAACTTGTTTTTAAAATTTTTAAAATGTTTTGAAATTTTAAACATTTTTAAAATTTATTTTGGTTGTGTGTTCCCTACAGTCCCTGCACACTACATACGGCATTTTTTAATTTTTGATTAATTTTCCCTTTTTTAAAAAGTTTTAATATTTTGTGGACACATTCGGTGTTTTTATTAAAACTTTGTATATTGCGTACACTGGAAAATTTTGAATGTCTTTTTTTTTGCTTTTTTGTTCAAATTTGAGTTAATTTCGCTACATTTTTCAAAAAACTCGTGTTGTATTTACAATACTTCATTGAAATTGTTCATTTTTAACATTTCTGCTATTGATTTTAAATAATTGGCTTGCATTGTGGTTCACTTTAGCAAAGAAAATACATCGATTTTCGTTTTTTTCTTATATTTCTAAAATGGTTGATTTTACTTCTTCCTTGTTCATATTTTTTTACAAATAAATATCGATTTTTATTTGTGGTCATTTTAACTTTTCCAATATGCCTTTAACTTCACTGGACTTTTTCATCAGAGCCACTGATGCTCTTATTAAGTTCGATGCCAACTTTAGTGATCTACATAGTGACAATATGGACATATACGCATTAGAAATTCAAGCTTCTGACGTAAAAGAACTTTGGGCTAAAGTAAAAGATACGTGTGAAACATGTTTAAACGACCTTCGCTCTGCCGATGAACCGTCTGACGACGAATTTACCTCTGTAGAGAGTAAATATTACGTCGCATATAAAGCTTATGTGCACGCTTTATCGTCCATTAATAGGAAAGTGGATCAACTTCGAGATTCCCCGAAAGCGTCTGTCCCTGCTCAAGTGAGCAATCAACCGGCCACTCCTAGGGTACATCCCCCCAATATGAGGAAACTGATTCGGTATCAGATGCTTCGAATCATACCGTTACCCTTGCCGATGTAACTCACATTTTGCTTAATGATAGTTTAACACATGCTATAAATCTTCCTCCATGTGATATCGATGTCTTAACTGGTGACATTCTGACTTGGCCAACATTTACGAATTTCTTTTCGGCTGTATGTATTAGTAATTCTCGTCTTAGCGATATAGAGAAATTATGTGATTTACTTAATAAAACAAGTGGTGATGCAAAATATATAGTTTCTAAAATTCCTCTTACTCACAAAAATTCTATTTTAGCCTGGAAAGCATTAAAAGAGACATATTATAATGTTAGAATTCTGGTTAACAACCAAATTAAAGCCCTGTTTAATCTTCCAGCACTTGGTAGTGACACTAGCACAGGGTTAAAAAGTTTACAACGTGGTATAATGGGTGGGAACAAGGTATTAAAGATAAGTCTGCGTTGTCTTCCTGGAAGGATTTGGATCTCTTTTTAACAGAAAGAATTGAAACACTCACTTGCCTTAAAGATATTAAGGGAATAGATTCAAATAAAAAAACCAAACAGAAGAAAGTTAGGACACATTTTACGAATGCTGCTCCATCTCATTCTTCACAATCGTCCTCTGATAAATCTTGCATATTTTGCCCTAGGCAAACTCACCATTTACGTGTGTACCCAGAATTTAGGAAACGTACTTCAGTCGACCACTTCTTTCTTGTTAAACGGCATAAACTTTGCATAACTTGTCTTTCACGAGGACATGATGTTAGGAATTGTACAAATTAATATTGTTACGTTAGATGTAAGAAAAGACACCATAATTTACTACACCATGATACGGCTCAAACTAGTTCTAATAATTCCTCGGCTACGTCCCAAACTTCCTCACTATCGGCTAATGTTCCACATTTTACTCCGTCATCCAATGCCAATCCCAATCTACCTTCAACATCACCTGGTCAATCTTCTAATGCTTCAACTAGGCAGGTATTTCATACCTCACAGAACAAAACGGTTCTTTTATTAACATCAATGGTGAACATTGCTCATCAGGGTGTTACGTACCCAGCTCGTGCTCTTATAGACCCTGCGTCTTGGTATCGCCACCACTTCAACCCACGCAACTATTTCAGGAGTAAACCAATGTGTATCTATTATGTCAAGAAAATTGTGTTCATTATGTATACGATCTCCCATAGACAGTACACTTTTTATGGATATGACAACTTTAGTTGTTCCAACTATTTCAGGTAATCTCCTTCGTTTTCTATTAGCAGGGAGCTTGCCTCTAATATGCCAAATCTTCGTTTGGCAGATAGAAATTTGTTTGACTGTCGTCCGGTAGATACGTTAATAGGAACGGACCTATATCCAAAAATACTTCTGCAGGGAATTCAATCCAACATATTAGGTTCTTTGATTGCACAAAAAACTGTTTTCCGTAGGGTTCTTACAGGACCAGTTCCTACGAGTATAGGTCATATAACAACATTTTCAACAAATGTGCAATATTCCCCTGAAGATAGGCTAAATCAGGCTCTCCTTCGTTTCTGGGAACTAGAGGAAGTTCTAAGCGCAAATTATTGTATCCTTCGGACAAACTTTGCGAGTATAATTATAAAAGAACCACACATAAGAACTCTAATGATAGATACGTTGTATCTCTTCCAATTAAACAAGAATTTGTAGGCCAACTAGCTCTCGGGCAATCCAGGACAAATTGTCTTCGACAATTTCTTTCAAATGAGGCATCACTAATTAAAAATCGGAAGCTAAGGAAATATACGATGGGGTGGTTCCTGAATAGTCTGATTTAGACCATGTATGACCTGGAGCCATATTTAGAATAAATCAAGTGATACACACTTTTGGTGCTCACTGTTGTCATATTTTAATTTGCTGTCGAATAGCGGTTCGCATAATGTACATATGTACTCACATACATATATACAATAGTAACTATTAATATTTGCTACCTTCCAATTTTATTGGAATTATTCCAATACAATTGGGAAAACATAAGACGGCTTTAAAAGCGATCGCAAAAAAACCCGCGAGTTATTTATCTCTCGGTATTATAAGCGCCAGCATCCCCGGCAGTGACAGTGAACACATAAAAACAGAAAAAAAACACAAGTTATACAAGAAACATATTACATTAAATTAAATACACAACATTTAACAATACAAAACATATCACATTGAATAAAATGCAATTAAATTAAATACACAACATTTATCAATACAAAACATATCTCATTGAATTAAATTAAATACACAACATTTAACAATAGTGTTAAGGCGCCGAAATTGCGTTTCGAAAAATATAGAAAATAAACACGAACGTTTTAGTTTTCTGATTTTGAATTTTATTGATATATTAAAATAAATAATAAAAAGGGAAGAAGAGAAAAATAACAGATTACCTGTGTTACGAAGCGATCGAGACGAGAAGAAGATGAACAATAACAACAATGCTGCAAAGTGACATTGGCGCAAAACAATACTCATTAGAAAACTGACAGTTCAATGTTGTAACAATAAGGAGTCTGCAGTTTTCTAATGAGTATGCAAACAAACACAATGAATACGAGCGTTCAAAGGATGCATTTCCCAACAATGCATATAAAGGCGATTCTTACTTAAACATTAGCGCCCACCTTGCAACATTATTAATGTTGTAACACAGATATTCAATTTACGACTAGTTACTTAAAGTAATAGATAATAAGATGGTAGGCGGTGCAGTGTGTGTGAGCAATTCAAATTCATTTTGTTTAATTTTTTTCCAAATAAAAACTTAACATAAGCATAGGAATCGCCCGCAGTAACGGACGGTCTCCCTGATTCAACCATACGAACATGGCGTTAATTGCCCATGAAGTGATCGCGATTGAACCCACAGTTATGGATTCAGATTTCAGATGATTACCAGGAACGAAAGAACACGCAATTACGGGTTTAATATTGCTTAAATCCGCAGAGACGGATTTCGATTTTATTTTCTTAAGAAATGGTTTACTTTAGATTCGGATCCGCAGTGACGGACTCCGTTTATGTTTCAGTGCAATCAATTTAGAAATAGGCCGCTTTACAATGCCTGTTGTCGACCGAACGTCAACGATTCTGACGTGACAACCCAACCGTGTAATTTCTCGTTATGGATTACGACTTCAAAACAAATTAGTAAACTTTTGAACCTTAAAAAACCTATTCACAAGCGATTTAGGTTAGTCAATTACGACAGGTTCCGGGGGAGAGTAACGACGTGTCTACCAAGAAATGGCATGGTGTGAATGCTACGAAGTCGTCAGGATTATCCGATAAAGGACAAAGTGAGCGCGAATTCAAACATGTCTTGATTCTAGCCAATACTGTCGCCAATTCTACAAATGTAGGCAAAACGTTTCGAACACGCTTTCAAATGTGTGGCTTACAACTTTTTATTCCTGCTTCCCAGAATCCACCCATATGTGGAACACCAGCTGAAATAAAATGCCACGAGAGTCTCTGAGTAGTAAAGCAGCGAAATAAAATCACGACTTTCACACATTACTGGCCCCAAATTACGACATACATTTTTCAAAAATCTCGAGTGGAATAAATCGTTTTGGTAGATAAATGGAATACACAAACATATTCGTTGGTACACTAGACAAGCGGACATGTGAACGAATTTACCTTCAAAGGATCAACGAAATCTACACCAGTTGTAGTTAATGCCTTAGAAGGGGATTGTTTTCTTCACAATAATTTTTCTACGTCCAGAGGGCAGAAACTTCGAGTTGAGAAAGTGGAATTGATTAGTTATATTCGATAAAAGATGCACGAACACATTTTTATCTGGTATCGGAAAATAAATGAAATTATGAAACCAACGACATTTGCTTTAAATTGAAGATTCTAGATTTCGCTACTCCATTTAGTAGCATGCAAGTGAGGATCGTTCCAATCTATTCGATCTAACCACGTAATTTCTATTACAATTTTTCCGGTTAAGTAAAGTGGCAAAGGTACGAATCTCCGACGATGGGATAGGTCCAGTTTCAAGCCACCCGAAAACTGAATTTTGAGCCAGCAAAGTCCCAGAAAGAATTGACTGGCAACCATCCAACATAATTTTTGGATACAAGTCTGCACCCAAAAGAAGTTCCACAGGACGTGAATTAAACAAATCATCATCTGCCAAACGAATAATTGGCATTTGGGCTCTAAAATCCGACGAAACATTAAACGAGGGCAAATTCCCAGAAATTGACGGCAAAACCAATGCACGTGTTTCTAACAACAGTGTAGGATCGCAAGGACTTCCAATTTTCAATGAGCAAACTTTACTAGAATTGGCCGAAATTGCACAATTCACCCCAGAAATAGCGATATCTGTTGAACTTACAGGGAGTTTCAACCTATTCTGCAAGCCTTGAGTCAGAAACGATGATTCTGATGCTGGATCTATTAAAGCCCTAGCGGGATACGAAACACCACAATGGACGATATTTACAACAGCTGTCCCCAATAGAACGGATTTATTCTGAGCCGTGTGGAAAACTTGCCGAGAAGCACTAGTTGATGTGGATGGGACTGAAGGATTGATAGGGGCAGGATTTGGTGAATTTGTAGGGTTACGGTTTACCGAACCAACCGAAGAAATCGAATTATTGGGTGATGTGTCACTACGATGCAATAATGTGTGATGGCTACGCCTATATTTCGAACACCGATGCTGACTAATACAAGTTTTCACCTCGTGCCCCCTACGCAAACAATTCACACACAATCTACGACGTTTCATTGTGGAAAATCTAGCCGATAGCGACATACTTTTGAATCGAGGACATTCAAAAAGCTGGTGGGACTGTTGAGGGCATAGAATACAATCATTCCTAGGAGAAGATGGGGAATTACGATAAGAATGTGTTTGCGAGACGTGGGTTTGAAACTTGTTAACGTTACATTTTTTGACCGAATCATTCCCTCGCATACCATGGAGAGGATTATCGTAAGTGGTTTTCAAAGCGTTCCACGCCAGACTAAAACTGCGGTTCGTTAAGGGGAATTTGGAAACAATCTCGCGAGCTTCCCCTCTAGTTTTTCGCGTCAAATGACAAAGACGCTCACTATCACTATCACTCAACCGTGAATTGTTTATAAATACCGCGCTAAAAATGTCTCTAAAGGTTGGCCACGAAAGAAAATCGCCCTCGAAAATATCAATATCACAAGGAGGCAACGCTAGATTATGGACAATGTCTAAATTTTCTGGCTCAACATTAAAACTCGAATTACCTCCAGGAATCCTAATACTTGATATTGGGGATCTAGAAGCCTGAGTACCCACATTTCGACAAGTGTGGGTGGACGAGTTCGTTTTATTTAAATCAGTATCGCTAGCCTGGACTTCCATAGAAGGTGCAGACTGTGTCTGGACTTCTTGAGGAATGTCAGACGGATCCCGATTTACTTGAACACTTTCTTGCCGAAGTTTGTGCAAGGCCCGGTTTATCATTGCTAGACAATCCATATACATGTCATAAACGACCTCCTGTTTCGATTCTACAGATTCGACATCTTCCTGACATGAATCCTCAGACGATTCTAAAAAGCAAATACATTTTCTACACTTGCCCATTTTTTGTTCAATTCGCCTTTTCTAACTTCTAAGATAAAGATATCTACATCTTCTTCCTTCAAAGCTCGAAGTTTATCACACATTTTGACTAGAGCGTCCGAAACTCTGATGTAGATATTTAGAGGAGTAGAAGGCATAATTACAATTTTCTTCTTAATCGCACGAACACGAAAAAATATAAAAAAACTAATGGTCAAGAAAAAGACTATTTATTTCGAATTGGAATCAAAGCTTTTAAAATAAAAAGCCGACGAAAAATTAAGATCGCTACTAAAAACCAAATTCTTCCCCAAAAAACAGCCAAATGTGCAAAGATTTACTACGAATTTATCACGATTTCCGAAAAAATCAGCTCGAATTAGCTAAAACAACCCAAATATACGAAATTATATTTGAAAACGGATGAAATTGTTCGAAAAACAATCCAAAATTGTTCAAATGACAACTAAATTCCAAAAAATTCCAAAATATTCCCAAAGAATATATCAAATAACCACAAACGGCTGATTAAAAACCAAAAAGGAACGAATAGTTATGCAAAAAATCGATAAAACTTTTCATACGAACTGTTTAATTTTCACGAAAAAATCGACAAAACTTCGAAAAAAAGTATAAAAATTTAGAAATTATCCACTCAATTTGAAATATAAAATCAAAATAAATATTTTGAAAATATAAATATATGTAAAAAATGTCAAAATTATTTTATTTTTTATTAAATTCAATATAAATAACACGAACAATTATTTATATGAATTTCGAAATAATAATTTTAAATATAATTTTTCGTTTTTCTTTTGTTTGCGTGTACGCTACACTAATCGGGTCGGTCGATGGTGGAGTGTTGGCACGTTTGGAACAAAGTAATATTTTTTTTGTAAATTGATTAGTAGTGTGTGTATGAACAAACTGATAGCTCCTTTTGGACATTTTAACTTATCGTTTACCCTACAGTCCGCATTGGTCGAAATTCATATAAATAATTGTTCGTGTTATTTATATTGAATTTAATAAAAAATAAAATAATTTTGACATTTTTTACATATATTTATATTTTCAAAATATTTATTTCAATCCTTCTGTCCCATCCACATCAACTAGTGTTTCTCGGCAAGTTTTCCACACGACTCAGAATAAATCCGTTCTATTGGGGACAGCTATTGTAAATATCGTCCATTGTGGTGTTTCGTATCCCGCTAGGGCTTTAATAGATCCAGCATCAGAATCATCGTTTCTTTCCCAAGGCTTGAAGAATAGGTTGAAACTCCCTGTAAGTTCAACAGATATCGCTAATTCTGGGGTGAATTGTACAATTTCGGCCAATTCTAGTAAAGGTTGCTCATTGAAAATTGGAAGTCCTTGCGATCCTACAGTGTTGTTAGAAACTCGTGCATTGGTTCTGCCGTCTATTTCTGGGAATTTGCCTTCGTTTGATGTTTCGTCGAATTTAAGAGCCCAAATGCCAAATATTCGTTTGGCAGATGATGTTCTGTTTAATCCACGTCCTGTGGAACTTTTTTTTGGGTGCAGACTTGTATCCAAAAATTATGTTGGAGGGTTCTCAGTCAATTCTTTATGGAACTTTGCTGGCTCAAAATTCGATTTTCGGGTGGCTTGTATCTGGACCTATCCCATCGTCGGAGATTCGTACCTTTGCCACTTTAGTTGACCGGAAAAATTACAATAGAAATTACGTGGTTAGATCGAATAAATTTGGAACGATCCTCACTTGCCCGCTACTAAATGGAGTAGCGAAATCTAGAATCTTCAATTTAAAACAAATGTCGTTTGTTTCATAATTTCATTCGTGCATCTTTTATCGAATATAACTAACGTGGTTCCCTTAAAATAAATTCCACTTTCTCAACTTGAAGTTTCTGTCCTCTGAACTTTGGAAAATTATTGTGAAGAAAACAACCCCCTTCTAAGGCATTAACTACAACTGGTGTAGATTTCGTTGATCCTTTGAAGGTAAATTCGTTCACATGTCCGTTTGTCTAGTTTACCAATGGATATGTTTGTGTATTCCTGCGTTTATCTACCAAAATGATTTATTACACTCGAGATTTTTGAAAAATGTATGTCGTAATTTGGGGCCAGTAATTTGTTAAGGTGGTGATTTTATTTCGCTGCTATACTACTCCGGGCTGTCGTGGCATTTTATTCCAGCTTGTGTTCCACATATGGGTGGATTCTGGGAAGCCAGAATAAAAAGTTGTATGCCACAAATTTCAAAGCAAGTTAAATTTGAGGAATTGGCAATCGTATTGGTCATATAGAGGCTTGCTTAAATTCGTGTGTCCACCCTAACTAGTAGCTTTGACCCAGATCATTTCTTCATAGACACGTCTTTTCTTTCACCTCCTGAACTTGTCGTAATTGTCTAACCTATATCGTTTGTGAATAGGTTTCGTAGAGTTCAAGAGCTTGCTAATTTGTTTTGAAGTCGTAATCCATACGAGAAATTACACGGTTGGGTTGTCACGTCAAAATCGTTGAAGTTCGGTCGGCAACAGGCATTGTAAAGCGGCCTATTTCTAAATTGATTGCACTGAAACATAAACGGAGTCCGTCACTGCGGATCCGAATCTGTAGTCAAACATTTCTAAAGAACATAATATGATATCGAAATCCGCATCTGCGGATTTAAGCAATACCAGACCCGTATCTGCGGGTTCCTTCACAACTAGTAATCAAAGTATAGAATCCATAACTGTGGGTTCAATCGTGATCACTCCCTTGGAATTCACGCCATGTTCGTATGGTTGAATCAGGGAGAACGTTCGTTACTGCGGGCGACTCGTATGTTGCACACACTGCACCGCCTACCATATTAATATATATTACTTTATGTAACTATCTAAATTGAATATCTGTGTTACAACATTAATAATGTTGCAAGGTGGGCGACAATGTCTAAGTAAGAATCTATTTTGTATGCATTGTTTGGAAAATGCATCCTTTGAACGCTCGTGTTCATTGTGTTTGTTTTGCATATTCATTAAGAAACTGAATACTCCTTATTGTTACAACAGTGAACTGTCAGTTTTCTAATGAGTATTGTTTTTGCGCCAATGTCCCTTTGCAGCATTATTGTTATTGTTCATCTCCTTCTCGTATCGATCGCTACTCGTAGCACAGGTAATCTGTTCTTTCTCCTTTTCTTCCCCCATTATTATTTATATTTCAATAAAACTCTATATCAGAAAACTAAAACGTTCGTGTTTTATTATCTATATTTTTCGAAACGCAATTCCGGCGCCTAAACAATTATTATTATTTTTTTTTTTGTTGGAAAATGTACCCTCCATTTTTGGGGCGCTTTACATAACATTATTGTGCACCATATTGAATTTGGGAAAAATTACTGACACATACCAATATAGAACAGAAATGGATTTTTTACATAAATTTTGTAAATCTTACATTTTTAAATACATAGCGTATACAATAAAATTTTGGTGTAATTTTTGGCGTCATAATTTACAAACACATAAATATTTTGGAGTAACATACTATTATATAAATCCATAATCGCCATATAAACAGACACCAATAAACACATACCAATTTAAATGAAATGCATTTGTTGAGCAAAACTAATTGAAGGTTATAAAAACTTATATTGGCAACCTCATATAATTTATCATAACATTTGGATATTCATGATATTACTCTCTGATAAACATGTTTACTTTTGAAAACAATTTTGAACAATATTTCTTTGGCTTTGAAATTTTTGAAAAATACTTGTACTCTATTTGCGCATTGGGAATATTTGTTACCTATGGCAAACATTCGAACAAAAGGTTGAAGTTATAACTTTTTGTCTTTGCTACAATTAAAATCCTCCTACAAGCGGAATTTTAAGCGATTTTAAACATCGTTGAAGAATTTGATACTTTTGATTGGAGAAACTTTTCACAACCCGGCACAATTTGGATTTCAAAATCAACATTTAAGTTTCTTGAACAACTTTGTGGATTTTTAATTTTTTTGGAAAACAATTACAAGTATTTTGCATTGCGCAACCTAGCGAACCCTTTGAACTGTAATTTTTGGATATGTTTCTATACTTTTAACTTTTTTGGATTCAACATACAGCATTTGTAGTTTTTGCAACCAAACACACATTTGGATTGGAACCTGTTGTGAAATTTTTTATGAGAATATTTTCAGATTTAAACATTTTTGGATATTACTTTCCTATTGATATTTTTGGCAACCCATCACGCATTTTGGATTGACATCGATCGAAATTTTGAAAAATTTAAAAAAATCGAAGATTTTTAAAAAAATCCTGGATTTTTTTTAACTTTTTGAAATTTTTGAAAGTTAATTTTATATGTAAAATTTAAATATAATATAATTTTAATCTTTTTAAAAATATTAAATTTATTTTATTTTAGGTGTCTCATTTTATATTGAGCGATGCAGAATCTGAAATTTAGTCTATATACCAATTTATATATAGATAAATATTAATATATAAATATTTAATTAATCAATATTTATCATTAATCCAGAGCAAAAAAAACTAAAACAATAAAATTTAAGCATAATAGTACGATTAATCTTTATTGTCCATCTATTTATCTAACATTTTTTAATCTATTGTCTAATATATAATTAACATATATATAAATAATTTATATATTCTGTTGATATTTATAGTTGACCTGACAAATTGTTAATGTTTTGATGATGTTTCGGCTAAAGGTCAATGAAAAACTTTTGTTTGTGTTTTATTTGGTTTTTATTCTTCCAATATTTCGATTGTCATCGACAATCATTATCAGGGATCTGTTACAAAATAAACAATTGGTTACAAATTGAAACGCGAAAATTATAAAACACACGAATCTTACAAAGTTTTTTTAATTTGTAAAGGAAAAGCGTCTACTTAAATTAAACGTCAAAGTCAAACTAAGTTTTCTTATGTCTGTGTTTATGTACTAAATTCCTATAGATATGTGCACAGTGGTCCGTGTCAGTTTTGTAGTTGATTCTTTTTTCCGTCGGTACATTTATGATATGTAACATTTCCAATGTGAATCGTCTTTTGTAATTATGTTCCTGCGCTACAATGTCTATATCATTGAAGTTTGGTTTGTGACCCGTTAACGTGCAATGAGCTGCTAGCGCTGTCTTTTGTTCTAGTGGCTTGTCAGATTTTTGGTCGGATTTATGTCCGGAAAGTCGAGTTTTTAATTTTGTTTTTGTTGTGCCAATATATACCTTTTTGGCATACATCAGATTCCTCACCGTTACATGCTATCCTATAAACTACATTGCACTTATCTTCTTTTTTAGTCTTCGTTTTAGTTTTGCTGAACATATTGTTGACACTGTTGGTGGTTTTTAAAGCTAATTGGTATTTGTCTTTATTGTAAAAATTAGATCTGCCAAATCTCTCCGAAAATCCAGGAATGTATGTCAAAGATTTATAACATTTTTCATTTTCCTCTCTCAGTCTCACGTTATCATTCTGCTTAGCATGTTTTAATAGGTCGTCTATTGTTTTTTGTGGAAAGTTGTTCTTGTTTAATATGCGTCGTATTTTTATTTCGTTGTTGTGATGAAATTGCTGGTCACTTATATTGAACACTCTATGTATAAAATTCGGAAGAATAAAACCAAATATTGGAAGAATAAAAATCAAATAAAACAAAAACAAAAGTTTTTCATTGACCTTTAGCCGAAACATCATCAAAACATTAATAATTTATATTTTATTAAATAATTGGCTAAATATAGTATTTATTATGAAATAATTTATTAATATATAGCTTTCTAATAGTGTAATAAATTTATATATGATTTAAATTGTTATATATATATATATATATATATATATATATATATATATATATATATATATATATATAATCAAAAATTTCGAAATTTCACAAAAATTTATGTATAAATAGAGAAAAAAAAAAAAAAAAAAAAAAAAAATAGCCTCATTGCATATAATGAATTGCCTGATAAAAGGGTTACCTTGATAGGGTAAATTATGTAATAAATATTACATTCATTATTATATTTAATAGAATTAAACTGTTTCTAAAAGTATCAAAAACATTTGTGCATCGCACACCAAAATATATTTAATAAGAAGATAAGCTAATTAAGCTACTAGGCTCATGTCCCATTTATAAAGGTTCTAATCCTTTACTTTTTAATTTTTAATAATTCATCAAAAATGATATTTTTTGTTTTTGCAAAATAGTCAGGCTGAATCCCATTTTTTAGCTGTTTTATTTTTAGCTATTTTAATAATAGGAACTTTAATTGCTATCTCAGCAAACTCTTGAATATTAGCCTTATTTGATCAAGTTTAATCGGTGCATTAGGAGGATTAAATCAAACCTCTTTAAGTAAATTAATAGCTTATTCTTCAATTAATCATTTAGGATGAATGTTAGCAGCTATATACAATAGAAATATTTGATTAGTATACTTTTTATTTAATATTTTTTAACTTTTTCTATAGTATTCATATTTAATATACTTAAAATTTCTTACATTAATCAATTATTATCATTATTTTTCCATGAAAAAAGTATTAATTTTTTGTTTTGTTTTTATACCCTCCACCATAGTATGGAGGGTATATTAATTTTGTCATTTCGTTTGTAACACATCGAAATATTCATTTCCGACCCTATAAAGTATATATTCTTGATCAGGGTAAAATTCTAAGACGATCTAGCCATGTCCGTCCGTCTGTCCGTCCGTCCGTCCGTCTGTTGTAATCACGCTATCTTCTGAAGGAATTGAAATAGGGTGCTGAAATTTTGCACAAAGTTGTCTTTTGTCTGCAGGCAGGTCAAGGTGGGATATATCGGTCCACGTTTAGGCATAGCTCCCATATAAGGGTACCCCCCAATTTTCGGTATTTTGAGGTTCCTGAGCGTGTTTTTCAACCGAATTCGCTAAAATTTGGTACTTTGAGCTCTTATTGTGAAGCAAATCTCCCTACTAAAAATTATAAATATAGGTCAATTTTTTCTGGTACCCCCATATAACGGTACCCCCAATTTTCGGTATTTTAAGGTTCTTGAGCGCGGTTTTCAACCAAATTCGCTGAAATTTGGTACTTTGAGCTCTTGTTGGGAAGCAAATCTCGCTACTAAAAATTATAAATATAGGTCAATTTTTTCTGGTACCCCCCATATAACGGTACCCCTAATTTTCGGAATTTTAAGGTTCTTGAGCGCGGTTTTCAACCGAATTCGCTGAAATTTGGTATATAGGGTTCTTATTGGGTACCAAATTTACCCACTAAAAATTATAAATATAGGTCCACTTTTTCTGGTAGCCCCCATATAAAGGTTCCCCCCAATTTCCAGTTTTTGGGGGTTTTGACCGGATTTTTTTCACCGATTTGGCTGTAATATTATGAGTCCCTAATAGATACCAAATCTCCCCACAAAAATTATGAATATAGGTACCCCCAATTTTCGGTATTTTGGGGTTCTTGAGCGCGTTTTTGTAGCGAATGCGTTGCAATTCGGTATTTTGTAGTCGTATATGGTAACAAATCTGTCCACCAAAAATTTATTAATATTCACCGCCTTTTTGGGGTAGTCCCCATATAACCCCCTTTTTATACCCTCCATCAAGTTTGGAGGGTATATTAATTTTGTCATTCCGTTTGTAACTCATCGAAATATTCATTTTCGACGCTATAAAGTATATATATTCTTGATCAGGGTAAAATTTAAAGACGATCTGGCCATGTCCGTCCGGCCATTTTTCGGTATTTTGGGGTTCTTCAACGTGTTTTTCTGCCGAATGCGTTGGAATTCGGTATTTTTGTAGTCGTATATGGCAACAAACCTCCCCACAAAAAATTATTAATAGTCTCCCCTTTTTCTTATTCGTTATCAAATTCCCATGTAATGTAATTTATGTAAATCCTCGAAAATAAAGATAGGTCGTACACTTTTCTTTTGAAAGGAGACGTAATATTATGGTAAAATGGTACCTGCATATGTGGTACTGCAATGCGATATCTTTGTCGCGTAAACATCCAATTATATAGAACGCGACCCATGCACGTGTCTTGTGTTTACAGGTAGAACATATCGGTTTTATAATTTGTAAAAGATAACATCACAAATAATATGTAAACAACCCAATTAGAACCTATAATTGAAGCAGGTAAAAGGGTTTCTTTATAAGAACAGTTGTTTTGTTTTTACGAAAATTTTAAATTTTATGACATTGTTTGATTCAAAAAGGTCAAACTACCTGTCTGCGTTAGAGACAGGTACTCTGTTTTAAAATCAGTACATTATTGTTTCTTGAAGAGTGTGTGCACATTTCGTAAAAAAATTAATAATTGAAATATTATTATTTAATAAGTGTTTTAAATTCGTGTACATATAAATAATAAAGATGCCTAGACTACGCAAGCAATCAGTACAAGAGCGCCAACGATTAATTGCGATGCGAGTCAGCAACTACCGCGAAGAAAACCCCTCGGACATCCTTAGGAACGCACGTTCTTTATCAACCAGAAGACGGAATGCAGAATATCGCGAAGAAGAGCGTGAACGGGATCGCATCCAGCACCAAACAAGGAGGAGATCTTCATACAATCGAAGAATACAGCAGCTACGTAATACAGCACAGCATTTTTATTCGTCGACAGGATGATGCATTAAGATTATCCGAACAGGAGAGAAATACGATTGAGCACTCGCTTCGTCGTCAAGATGATGCGTACAGAATAGCCGAACAAGAACGAAACACGCAGCAGCACACGGTTCGTCGTCAGGATGTTACGTACCTCTTGGCGGAACAGGAGCGAGATACGCGTCTTCACTCGATTCGTCATCAAGATGATGTATACAGATTGGCCGAACAACAGCGAAACACGCAGCAGCACACGGTTCGTCGTTAGGATGTTACGTACCGCTTGGCGGAACAGGAGAGAGATACGCGTCTTCACTCGCTTCGTCGTCAAGATGATGCATACAGATTGGCCGAACAAGAGCGAAACACGCAGCAACACGCTATTCGTCGTCAGGATGTTACGTACCGCTTGGCGGAACAGGAGCGAGATACACATCATCACAACAACGCCGAAATACGCAACAACACCGTGAAACCAGGAATTCTGCTCGTATTCAGTTGAACCAACTGAGGCTGATTAGGAACTGCCGCGTACGTATTCACCGAATGGATCCCATTAACCGTGGAAACCAAAATGCACGCCAAGCTGAGAGGAACGCAATTAGGAGACGAAACATTTCCCCGGAATCTCGAATGGAATTGCTACAAATGGATTGTGTGTGACGGAAATTTGTATATGTTGTGGGGGTCTCTGGTTTCCAAGTCAAGTTAAAGAACTTGTTGATATTAAAGTAGTTATCTGATTTGTTCCGCGTTTTGAGTTTGGTTCTAAGACTCTTTTGTAATCATTTCACCTGCGGAGGATAGAGAGATAAACAATTAGA
The DNA here is from genome assembly GCF_032173495.1 of Musca vetustissima. Taxonomy (NCBI): domain Eukaryota; kingdom Metazoa; phylum Arthropoda; class Insecta; order Diptera; family Muscidae; genus Musca; species Musca vetustissima. The sequence goes on along the minus strand of NW_026878598.1, from coordinate 4,440 downwards.
ACGTAAGGTTCGATAATGAACTATAGCCGCATTTAGATCTAGCCCCTATGTGGAGGTTTCAGAAGAAGTGGACCGATATTCTCCATCTTCAATTTTGAATTATCAATTAAAATTTTCTGACATTTGTATTATGGTTTACATTATGGTATACATAATCCGTTTTTAGACATGTCGGTATAGGTCCACTTTTTGGTATTCTCAATTTATTTTCATTTCTAGTACCTGTCAGTATATCCATGGTGGAGGGTATCCAAAGTTCGGCCCGGCCGAACTTAACGCTTTTTCACTTGTTTAATCTTCTTTCATTAGGTGGATTACCTCCAATTTTAGGATTCCTTCCAAAAATATTTGTAATCCAATCTCTAACTATATCAATGATTTTTATTGACTTTTTTAGTAATAATGACTTTAATTACTTCATATTTTTATATACTTCATATTTTTATATATATTATGAAAATAACTGAATAACATATTCATATTATAAATCATCAAATATAAAGCTTTTATTAATTTTTTCTTATATTTCAACTTTCGGGCTGTTTTTAAATTCTTCCTTATATTTATTTTTTAAGGCTTTAAGTTAAATAAACTAATAGCCTTCAAAGCTATCAATATAAGAATAATCTTTTAAGCCTTAGTAAATTTATTACTCCTTTAGAATTGCAGTCTAATGTCATTATTGACTATAAAGCTAATTGATTAAAGAGAATAATTCTCATAAATAAATTTACAATCTATTGCCTAAGCTTCAGCCATTTAATTGCAACAATGGTTGTTTTTTACTAATCACAAAGATATTGGTACTTTATGTTTTATCTTTGGAGCATGATCTGGTATAGTAGGAACTTCATTAAGAATTTTAGGAACACCCTGGTTCTCTAATTGGTGATGATCAAATTTATAATGTTATTGTAACTGCTCATGCTTTTATTATAATTTTCTTTGGAAATTGATTAGTTCCTTTAATATTAGGAGCTCCTGACATAGCATGCCCTCGAATGAATAATATAAGTTTCTGACTTTTACCTCCAGCTTTAACTCTATTATTAGGAAGTATAGATGATCAAATTTATAATGTTATTGTAACTGCTCATGCTTTTATTATAATTTGATTAGTTCCTCTTTAATTGATTGATATACGAGCTACTGGTATTACACTTGATCGAATACCTTCATTTGTTTGATCAGTTGTAATTACTGCTTTATTACTTCTTCTTTCTTTACCTGTATTAGCTGGAGCTATTACTATATTACTAACAGATAGAAATTTAAATACATCATTCTTTGACCCAGCTGGAGGAGGAGATCCTATTCTTTACCAACATTTATTTTGATTCTTTGGACATCCAGAAGTATATATTTTAATTTTACCTGGATTTGGAATAATTTCTCATATTATTAGTCAAGAATCAGGAAAGAAGGAAACATTCGGTTCTTTAGGAATTATTTATGGTATACTAGCAATTGGTCTGTTAGGATTTATTGTTTGAGCTCATCATATATTTACAGTTGGAATAGACGTTGACACTCGAGCTTATTTTACTTCAGCTACAATAATTATTGCTGTACCTACAGGAATTAAGATTTTTGGTTGACTTGCTACATTATACGGAACTCAATTGACTTATTCTCCAGCTATTTTATGAGCTTTAGGATTTGTATTCTTATTTACAGTAGGAGGATTAACAGGAGTTGTTTTTTGCTAATTCTTCTGTTGATATTATTTTTTTATGTTCTTTCTATAGGAGCTGTATTTGCTATTATAGCCGGATTTGTTCACCAGCCATCCATTATTTACTGGACTAACTTTAAATAGCAAGCTTTTGAAAAGTCAATTTGTTATTATATTTATTGGTGTACATTTAACATTCTTCCCTTAACATTTCTTAGGATTAGCTGGAATACCTCGACGATATTCAGATTATCCAGATTCTTATACAGCATGAAATGTAATTTCAACTATTGGATCAACAATTTCATTATTAGGAATTTTATATTTATTCTATATTATCTGAGAAAGATTAGTATCACAACGACAAGTAATCTTACCAGTTCAATGAAATTCATCAATTGAATGATTACAAAATACTCCACCTGCTGAACACAGATATAATGAATTGCCTTTATTAGTTAATTTCTCATATGGCAGATTAGTGCAATGGATTTAAGCTCCATATATAAAGTATTTTACTTTTATTAGAAACTAATGTCAACATGAGCAAATTTAGGTTTTCAAGATAGTTCTTCTCCATTAATAGAACAATTAATTTTTTCATGATTACGTATTAATAATTTTAGTAATAATTACTGTTTTAGTTGGTTATTAAATATTTACTTTATTTTTTAACAAATATGTAAATCGATACTTATTGCACGGACACACTATTGAAATTATTTGAACTATTTTACCTGCTATTATTTTATTATTTATTGATTTCCCTTCTTTACGACTTTTATATTTATTAGATGAAATTAATGAACCTTCAGTAACTTTAAATGCTATTGGACACCAATGATATTGAAGTTACGAATACTCAGACTTCAATAATGTAGAATTTGATTCTTACATAATTCCTACAAACGAAATACCAGTGGACGGATTCCGTTTATTAGATGTAGATAACCGAGTAGTTCTTCCTACAAATTCTCAAATTCGAATTTTAGTAACTGCAGCTGATGTTCCAGCTTTACGAGTATAGGTTGATGGAACACCGGGACGATTGAAACAAACTAATTTTTTAATTAATCGACCTGGATTATTTTATTGTCAATGTTCAGAAATTTGTGGAGCATATCATAGTTTTATACCAATTGTTTGGAAAGTATTCCTGTAAATTACTTTATTAAATGAATTTCTAAGAATAATTCATTAGATGACTGAAAGCAAGTACTGGTCTCTTAAACCATTTTATAGTAAATTAGCACTTACTTCTAATGAAAAAAAAATAGTTAAAATATATAACATTAGATTGTCAAACTAAAATTATTAATTTATTAATATTTTTTAATCCCTCAAATAGCACCTATTGGCTGATTAAGTTTATTTATTATTTTTTCAATTACTTTTGTAATTTTTAATGTAATAAATTACTATTCATATATTCCTTCAATACCTAAATCAAATTTAAGTAATAAAACTCATTCAACAAAGTCATTAAACTGAAAATGATAACAAATTTATTCTCTGTATTCGCCCTTCATCAAGTATTTTTAATTTATCCCTTAATTGATTAAGTATTTTTTTTAGGAATTTGATTTCATCAATATGATAATTCATTATTTTTATTAGGAAATCTAATTACAATTTTAACTGTTTACCAATGATGACGAGATGTTTCTCGAGAAGGAACATATCAAGGTCTTCATACTCTTTCTGTAACTACAGGTTTACGATGAGGAATAATTTTATTTATTCTTTCAGAAGTTTTATTTTTTGTTTCATTTTTTTGAGCATTCTTCCATAGAAGTTTATCTCCTTCAATTGCAACACGATAGTCCAACTCCTGAACACGTAACATACGTAAACCACCAAAACCCAACAAACGTTACTAAGCGTAAAAAACGAAATTAAACGTAACGCACGTTAGTGGAAATTGCATTACATTATATTGCATTCCATTTCTATAATAAAAACAAATAAAAATATTAGCAATAAAATAAAAGTAACAGTAATAAATATAATACAAATAATACATAATAACAAATATAATAAAATAATAATAAGATTGCTCTCAAAATTTAAAAAATAAATATTTAATGAGCAAAACTCTATTAAAGCCTACTTTTTAAATTTTGAACTTCTCTCTATTTTTATAATAAAGCAGAAAGTTACCCGAAGGCACAATAGACCCAAATAATATTACAATAAATAATAAAATTCTATAAAAATATGTATAAAAAATATACAAATAATAAAAATTAAATTAAATAAATAATAAAACAAATCAAAGAAATGGCAAAAATAATTTGTGCAAGGTTCCACTTCGACATGAAGAATTTAATGGGAGACTGTCCTAAAATATTAGATATGTCCGAAAACGATCTTTCAGATTGGTTGATAGAAACAAAATTAGAATCATTAGATGAAGACTGGCATAATGTACGTACTGCCTATGAAAACGTCTATCTTACCGATGACAAGGCATTCGATGATGATTTTAAAAATGTTGCGAAATTGGAGTTTAAATCCGCACGGGATCAATACCAATTAACAAAATCAAACTTAATGGAAGTTGTGAAAAAGAGGTCTCTTCCAAAGTCCACCAGTTCAGGACGAGAAGACCAAACAAATCCTTCACTTTTTCATAGTTCGGCCATGTATCCCCCAACTGCCACTTTTGACATGTCAGAAGTGTGTATTAAAGTTCATCCATGTGATACAAAAGACTTCGACGGAAGCTATGAAGAATGGCCAACCTTTAGGGACATGTTTATGCC
>NW_026878597.1:0-24309 GCF_032173495.1 Musca vetustissima | reverse complement strand
GAACCCTATATATAGTTTCGTCCGATTTTAAGTAAATGGAGCACCATACTGCCAATGTCTGTCCGATTGAGACACAATTTTGCACAGAGTACTGAATTAGGTCTAGATTATATGTATGCTAAGTTTGGTTGAAATCGTTTCAGATTTAGATAAAGCTCCCATATATAGTTTCGTCCGATTTTAGGTAAATGGTGCACCAAACTCCCAATATTGGTTCGATTGATACAAAATTTTGCACAGAGTATTGAATTAGGTATAGACTGATGTGGGCCAAGTTTGGTTGAAATCAGTTCAGCTTTAGATATTAAGTAAATGGTGCACCAAAGACCCAAAGACCGATTGAGACAAAATTACGCAAAGGGTATTTACTTAGGTCTAAATTGATGTATGCTAAGATTGCTAATAATGTCCCGTAGAGTTGTTGGTATGAACTTCAAATCTATTACAGTTATTTTATTGAGGTTTAGACAGGTTCAAGGGTCCAAATATTGACATAGCCCCATATAAGATCCCGCCATATTACCAGAATTTTACATTTTTCCAACTGAAGTGTTTGTAATTTTATTGAACTTTAGACCGGTCCAGGTATGGTAGGGTGAAAAAGATATTTTCACAATATTCAATATGAGGCATTTGTTCAGTAGTTTCTGTGTTAATATGGTTTTATGAGCAAGGATTGGATAAAAGATTGAAAGGACGATGGAAATATATGAATATCGATTTTTCGTCTTTGGGGACCCTATCTAAATTCTTTTGATCGAAATTTTTATAGAATATAGGTTATAGGTCTTCTGGAATTTACGGATTAGGAAAATAAGAACGATTTACCGATGGCGCACCACTTACCGATATTCACGAAATTTAATACACATCACTCCAGATTTAATTTAGTGTGCTGTGCCAAATTTTGTGCAAATCGAAAGATATTTAGGGACTTTGGCACACCATTTACCTTGAATCGGACGAAAATATATATGAAAGCTGTATCTAAATCTAAACCGATTTTCACGAAACTTAACATACATCATTCCTGACTTAATTCAATACACTGTGCCAAATTTCGTGCATATCGAAATATATATAGGGACTTTGGTGCACCATTTATCTTAAATCGGACGAAATAATATATGGGAGCTATATCTAACTCTGAACCGATTTCCACGAAACTTAGCACACATCATTCTAGACTTAATTTAGTACGCTACGTTTAATTTCGTGCAAATTGAAAGATATTAAGAGACTTTGGTGCACCATTTATCATAAATCGGACGAAATAATATATGGGAGCTATATCTAATTCCGAACCGATATTTCCCAACTTCAATAGGGCCAAATAAATGAGCTGTGCCAAATTTCATCCAAATCGGATGATAAATGCGACCTGTACTTTGTTTACAATTTAACATCTACAGACGGACGGACGGACATGCATAAATCGACTCAGAAAGTGATTCTATGCATATTCTCAAAAGGAACCATGGGTCTATATCGTTTCCTGTTACAAACATATCGAGCCATATTCGCCAAAAAAACTTAACCCGCAAATTTGAAATTTAACAGGAGATGGTTTGTTTTAAATAAGTCAGGTTTATTCATATTTAGAACTACAGTTTAAAACAAAACTAGTTCATAACACAACTATAGTTCTTAATTTCAAAATAATAGCTTTATTAAATTTGAATTTATTAAAACAAACCTTCTCCTGTAAATTTGAGGGTTAAGTTTTTTTTTTGCGAATATGGCTCGATATGCACAAAGACACTGTGGTACAGGGTATTGCCACACTGTGTTATGTTGGCTTGGCCCATAATAAATTCACTATAGCTTACCAACATAGTTCTGTAGGGTATTCAACAGAACTGAAACAAAACAAAACCAGTGAGCGGAGCAGTATAGTCGGACGGGGCCGACCATACGATACCCTACACAACGTCCATGAAAATCTAACTTTCTGTGGTTCTATATTCTGAGATTGGGCAATATTTCTCGATATTTGCACACTTTTGACTGGCTAGAGGTCAGCAAATGTTACTAATAATCAGTACAGCCCCTCTACATACTTGTCCAGATTCCCTTCACCATGGGTTGTGTTGTGATGTTCGGCTTTCGACTCAAAAAGTACAAATAATTAACTTTTCGGTCCACTTCATCCGAAAAATTATTATCTGATCATCACCTAACATTTTAGGCCTTTTCCTTGACCATAACTGGAACCTCATGGAATATTTCAAAGCGATCCACGCTATATTTCAGCCCTCCAGTGTGGTAATAGGTTATTAAATAATATCTGAATACGTAAACACCTGTAAATATTTAAGTGTAACTCCCGCATCCGAGTACCTACGACAATATAATTGGTATCAATTAAAAGATCAACCACTCCTCTTGGATATACTATCAACATCTCGGGTCTACGTCCTTCAGTGGTAAATATATACGCTATAGAATACAAATGTTGTCATTTTTCACACAAAAGTTAGGGTCCATTTGACCCGCTAAATGTTGACCGATCTTTATCAAAACAGGCATGCTTATTCTCTGGCCCGATCCGCTTCTCCATGCAAAACTTCGCGGTGTTTGGGCCATAATTGCGGCCTCTGGAGCGACCAGAAAAACCGACAAAAATAAAGTTTTTGGTCCATTTCATCCCCTAACTATTAACCGATCTTTACCAAAAACAATAGAGGTCTTCATTGGCCAGAACCCATCGTACATGCACAATTTCGTGAAGATTGGTCCATAACTGTGGCCTGTATCGTGTTTACAAATTATAATGGACAGACGGACGGACACACATGTCTAGATCGACTCAGCTAGTCGAGATATGACGATCGGTATACTTAAAGGTGGCTCTAGGACCAATATTTCGCGGCGTTACAAACTCTTGGGGCTGCACAAAGCTTTAATACCCTGACAACATAGTTGTGTAGGGTATAATTAAGATTTTAACGTCACATTGTTGCTACTGAAATATGAATGAAGCTATTGAAAACACATAAACATAATTCCATGCATATCAAAAGAAATTTAAATAATAATGGTTGTGATCTCCATTCTCTATTGAAACAAAATACGATAGTCATTCTTGATGATCGTCGCAAATTTCGAAATACATAATTAAAGAAAAGACTAGAAGAATTTCTATATATTCAAGGTTTTTACATGAATATCGAATAGTCATTTGTTAATCCGAGAAAGAGTAGTCCATTATAAATTTGATATCGTTAAACGAAATTATGAGTAAATTTGTAGTTTTGATATTTTATGGTCTATTAGTAGGCCTATTTTGCAATGCCGCAAATTGTGAAGAAGTTCAGGAATTGGAAAATATTCAAGGTGAAAATGTTGCTGCTGATACTGATGTGTTGACAAACAGCCATGCGGATTTGCCAATTTTAGAACCACAAGTTCGCCATAGACGTCAAGTGTTCGTTGGTATCTATCCACCCCCGGTACCTTATTATGGTGTAGGAGGCATCTATGGAGGTGGTTTTTACGGAGGCGGTGGTGGAGGTTTTTACCGACGCGGATTTTATGGTCGTCGTAGTTTCCGTCGTTTCGGTGGACGTCGTCGTTTTTATGGTTAAAATGTTATTAGGTTAAGAGAAATTATTCCTAAATTAAATTATAAGGTAGTTATTTATTTAAACAATAAAAATGTATAAATGTTTTTGTTTTGTTTGGGTCTACATATTTCCAAGTCTATAGACTTGGAAATATTGCTACAAGTATATGGACGACATATGTTGACAGACTGGATTGATTTGTTGTAACTTAATAAATACAGCGACGATCTATATGGGCCCACCTGAATTTTGCGTTTTGTGTTATTATATAAATATATTGGATAAAAGATTGAAAGGACGATGGAAATATATGAATATCGATTTTTCGTCTTTGGGGACCCTATCTAAATTCTTTTGATCGAAATTTTTATAGAATATAGGTTATAGGTCTTCTGGAATTTACGGATTAGGAAAATAAGAACGATTTACCGATGGCGCACCACTTACCGATATTCACGAAATTTAATACACATCACTCCAGATTTAATTTAGTGTGCTGTGCCAAATTTTGTGCAAATCGAAAGATATTTAGGGACTTTGGCACACCATTTACCTTGAATCGGACGAAAATATATATGAAAGCTGTATCTAAATCTAAACCGATTTTCACGAAACTTAACATACATCATTCCTGACTTAATTCAATACACTGTGCCAAATTTCGTGCATATCGAAATATATATAGGGACTTTGGTGCACCATTTATCTTAAATCGGACGAAATAATATATGGGAGCTATATCTAACTCTGAACCGATTTCCACGAAACTTAGCACACATCATTCTAGACTTAATTTAGTACGCTACGTTTAATTTCGTGCAAATTGAAAGATATTAAGAGACTTTGGTGCACCATTTATCATAAATCGGACGAAATAATATATGGGAGCTATATCTAATTCCGAACCGATATTTCCCAACTTCAATAGGGCCAAATAAATGAGCTGTGCCAAATTTCATCCAAATCGGATGATAAATGCGACCTGTACTTTGTTTACAATTTAACATCTACAGACGGACGGACGGACATGCATAAATCGACTCAGAAAGTGATTCTATGCATATTCTCAAAAGGAACCATGGGTCTATATCGTTTCCTGTTACAAACATATCGAGCCATATTCGCCAAAAAAACTTAACCCGCAAATTTGAAATTTAACAGGAGATGGTTTGTTTTAAATAAGTCAGGTTTATTCATATTTAGAACTACAGTTTAAAACAAAACTAGTTCATAACACAACTATAGTTCTTAATTTCAAAATAATAGCTTTATTAAATTTGAATTTATTAAAACAAACCTTCTCCTGTAAATTTGAGGGTTAAGTTTTTTTTTTGCGAATATGGCTCGATATGCACAAAGACACTGTGGTACAGGGTATTGCCACACTGTGTTATGTTGGCTTGGCCCATAATAAATTCACTATAGCTTACCAACATAGTTCTGTAGGGTATTCAACAGAACTGAAACAAAACAAAACCAGTGAGCGGAGCAGTATAGTCGGACGGGGCCGACCATACGATACCCTACACAACGTCCATGAAAATCTAACTTTCTGTGGTTCTATATTCTGAGATTGGGCAATATTTCTCGATATTTGCACACTTTTGACTGGCTAGAGGTCAGCAAATGTTACTAATAATCAGTACAGCCCCTCTACATACTTGTCCAGATTCCCTTCACCATGGGTTGTGTTGTGATGTTCGGCTTTCGACTCAAAAAGTACAAATAATTAACTTTTCGGTCCACTTCATCCGAAAAATTATTATCTGATCATCACCTAACATTTTAGGCCTTTTCCTTGACCATAACTGGAACCTCATGGAATATTTCAAAGCGATCCACGCTATATTTCAGCCCTCCAGTGTGGTAATAGGTTATTAAATAATATCTGAATACGTAAACACCTGTAAATATTTAAGTGTAACTCCCGCATCCGAGTACCTACGACAATATAATTGGTATCAATTAAAAGATCAACCACTCCTCTTGGATATACTATCAACATCTCGGGTCTACGTCCTTCAGTGGTAAATATATACGCTATAGAATACAAATGTTGTCATTTTTCACACAAAAGTTAGGGTCCATTTGACCCGCTAAATGTTGACCGATCTTTATCAAAACAGGCATGCTTATTCTCTGGCCCGATCCGCTTCTCCATGCAAAACTTCGCGGTGTTTGGGCCATAATTGCGGCCTCTGGAGCGACCAGAAAAACCGACAAAAATAAAGTTTTTGGTCCATTTCATCCCCTAACTATTAACCGATCTTTACCAAAAACAATAGAGGTCTTCATTGGCCAGAACCCATCGTACATGCACAATTTCGTGAAGATTGGTCCATAACTGTGGCCTGTATCGTGTTTACAAATTATAATGGACAGACGGACGGACACACATGTCTAGATCGACTCAGCTAGTCGAGATATGACGATCGGTATACTTAAAGGTGGCTCTAGGACCAATATTTCGCGGCGTTACAAACTCTTGGGGCTGCACAAAGCTTTAATACCCTGACAACATAGTTGTGTAGGGTATAATTAAGATTTTAACGTCACATTGTTGCTACTGAAATATGAATGAAGCTATTGAAAACACATAAACATAATTCCATGCATATCAAAAGAAATTTAAATAATAATGGTTGTGATCTCCATTCTCTATTGAAACAAAATACGATAGTCATTCTTGATGATCGTCGCAAATTTCGAAATACATAATTAAAGAAAAGACTAGAAGAATTTCTATATATTCAAGGTTTTTACATGAATATCGAATAGTCATTTGTTAATCCGAGAAAGAGTAGTCCATTATAAATTTGATATCGTTAAACGAAATTATGAGTAAATTTGTAGTTTTGATATTTTATGGTCTATTAGTAGGCCTATTTTGCAATGCCGCAAATTGTGAAGAAGTTCAGGAATTGGAAAATATTCAAGGTGAAAATGTTGCTGCTGATACTGATGTGTTGACAAACAGCCATGCGGATTTGCCAATTTTAGAACCACAAGTTCGCCATAGACGTCAAGTGTTCGTTGGTATCTATCCACCCCCGGTACCTTATTATGGTGTAGGAGGCATCTATGGAGGTGGTTTTTACGGAGGCGGTGGTGGAGGTTTTTACCGACGCGGATTTTATGGTCGTCGTAGTTTCCGTCGTTTCGGTGGACGTCGTCGTTTTTATGGTTAAAATGTTATTAGGTTAAGAGAAATTATTCCTAAATTAAATTATAAGGTAGTTATTTATTTAAACAATAAAAATGTATAAATGTTTTTGTTTTGTTTGGGTCTACATATTTCCAAGTCTATAGACTTGGAAATATTGCTACAAGTATATGGACGACATATGTTGACAGACTGGATTGATTTGTTGTAACTTAATAAATACAGCGACGATCTATATGGGCCCACCTGAATTTTGCGTTTTGTGTTATTATAGGGTAGAAAGTCTTCATGTCATATAACTATACATTTCCCATTTTTTAACTAAAGTATTAAGGGTTCCCCAATCTCGGTTTCAAAAAATCTTTTTAAGTTAAGTTTATTTTTCCGTTTGTTACTCATCGAGATAATCATTTCCGATCCTATAAAGTACATACCTTTCTGATCAGCGTAAAATTCTATGTATATCTTTTATATACATAGAATTTACCTCTAAACTCTCAACTCTAGACTTACCAAAATTTTGCATAGAATTGTATTTTGTCTGCAGGCAGGTCAATTTCGAAGATAGGCTATATCGGACCACGTTTAGGCGTAGCCCCCATATTTTGGATATTGTGAGGTTTGTGTTTTTATTAGGTACCAAATCTCCACATTAAAAAGTGTCAATATCGGTCCACTTTTTTGGGCAGCTCACATATAAAGGTACCTTCCAAATTTTGGGGAGGTTTCAACCGAAACAATTTAAATTAGTTATTTCGGATTCCCAATTGCTACGAAATCTCTCTAGTAAAATGATCAATATCGGTCAACTTTAAGGGGTAACGGTGCGCTTAAAATAAGCGGTTGACGATTTTGGAAAAATTTTTATGATCAAATTAGAATTAATTTGGTATGTTGGGTTCTAATTAGGTATCAAATCTTCCCGCCAAAAAGTTGTCAAATATTTTTTTGGGTAGTCCCCATTAATCGGTACGCTCAAGATTTCGTTGTTTAGCCGTTTTGAGTGCATTTTCTACCGAATTCGCTGTAACTTGGTATTTAGGATTCCTATTTGGAAACAATTTTCGTAATAAAAATTATTAATATTCGCCCCCTTTTTGTGGTAGTCCCCATATAATCCCTTTTTATATTAAAATAGTTAACTTATTTGTTTCGTGTGTTGGGGTTGTCCCCATAAAACTGTATTCCACCATAGAATGGGGGATATTCTAAACCCGAAATTGTCGGCTTATATCCTACAGAGTATTCTATGTCGACATAACCATTTCCACCCGACTGTACATATGTTGGATTCATACTAACTTTAGATGATATCAAGGTACAAAATTGAAAGGTCAGGTTCGAAAATGTGCTATAATGGTCCACATTTAGGCATAGCCCCTAACTCCCAATTTCTTACTAGGGGTTTTCAATCGTGGTCTCCTTTTTGGTATAGCCATTTAAATGTCAGTATTTTGATGATTTTAGACACGCGTTATCAAGATCGGCCCACGGCGTTTTTTGCTAATTTATTTTTGTTTTTGCCGAATAGTCAGGCTGAATCCCAGTTTGTTGTTTTTATAAAAAAACTATTTATTAGTGGGGAATGCATGGCATTGTTCGCAGAGGGGTAAGGCAGGGAAGACTATATTTTCGGATAACGCCACTGATCCTCATAAGTTCCCTTAGTAATACACTTCACCACACTGTGGTACAGGGTATTATGTCTTTGTGCATATTTTTGTAACAGGCAAAAATAATGGAGATAGACCCATGGTTCCTTTTGAGAATATGCATAGAATCACTTTCTGAGTCGATTTATGCATGTCCGTCTGTCCGTCCATGTATTTTTGTTAACAAAGTACAGGTCGCATTTATGATCCGATTTGGATGAAATTTGGCACAGATCACTTAATTGGCCCAAGGACGAACCCTATTGAAATTGGAGAAAATCGGTCCACGTTTAGACATACCTCCCATATAAGGGTACCCCCAAATTTTCGGTATTTTGAGGTTCTTGAGCGCGTTTTTTAACTGAATTCGCTGAAATTTAGTACTCTGAGTTCTTATTGGGTAGCAAATCTCCCAACCAAAAATTATAAATAAAGGTCAATTTTTTCGGATAACCCCAATATAAGATTACCCCCAATTTTCGGTATTTTGGGGGTTTTGATCGCATTTTTTTACCGAATTCACTGAAATTTGGTACATTGTGTTCCTATTGGGTAGCAAATCTCCCTACCAAAAATTATAAATAAAGGTCCATTTTTTCTAATAGCCCCCATATAAGGGTACCCCCAAATTTTCGGTATTTTGGGGCTTTTGATCGCATTTTTCAACCGAATTCGTTGAAATTTGGTACTTTGAGTTCTTATTGGGTAGCAAATCTCCCTACCAAAAATTATAAATAAAGGTCAATTTTTCGGAAGGCCCCCATATAAGGGTACCCCCAATTTTCCGTATTTTCGGGTTCTTGGGCTCGTTTTATAACTGAATTCTCTGAAATTTTGTACATTGGGTTCTTATTGGATACCAAATTACTCCACTAAAAATTATAAATATAGGTCCAGTTTTTCTGGTAGTCCCCATATAACGGTACCCCCAAATTTTTGGTATTTTGAGGTTCTTGAACCAAATTCTTTTTATACCCTTCACCACACTGTGGTACAAGGAATTATGTCTTTGTACATAAGTTTGTAACAGGCAAAAGGAAACGAGACAGACACATGGTTCCTTTTGAGAATATGCATAGAATCAGCGTAACAAATTAGGTCTAGAATTATGTGTGTTAAGTTTCCTGAAAATCGGTTCAGATTTATATATAGTTCACATATATATTTTCGTCCGATTTAATGTAAATGGTACATCAAAGTCCCTATATATCTTTTAATTTGCACGAAATTTGGCACAGCGTAATGAATTATCTCTAGAAAGATGTATGTTAAGTTTCCTGAAAATCGGTTCGGATTTAGATATAGCTCCCATATATATTTTCGTCCGATTTAATGTAAATGGTGCACCAAATTCCCTTAATATCTTTCGGTTTGGACTAAATTTGGCACAGCGTAATGAATTAGGTCTAGATGTGTGTTAACTTTTCTGAAATCGGTTCAGATTTAGATATAGCTTCTATATCTGACCAAATGAACAATTTAGTATCGGTTGCAGAATGGCGTGTTTATGGTTCCAATTTCATTTTACTGGTCCTTTAAAAATGCGACGTCTGTTAGGATTCATCTGTTGAATATACCCAAAGTGGTGAAGGGTATCATATAGTCGGCTCGTCCGACTTTACTACTTTCTTTACTGGTTTTTTGTTGGGATATTCTCCCCATTGGTTATATATATTGTATATTGCCATTACCATTTGTATTTTTTTTTTGGAAAATAGTCAGGCTGAGTCCCAATTTGTTGTTTTTATAAAAAGCCTGACTATTGTGCAAAAACTAAATACAAATGGTATCCCAAATAAACCGTCAATGTGATAGTCATACACCGGCTAGTCATCACGGCTGCAATGTTTTCATCGATCATTGACATTTTGCCTTATTTAAACGGCTTATACCAGAATTGAACTTGTGTCCTGTACATGGTAGACTCGTCAAAATGTCCTTGCGAATTTAATTTTATTTTCTTTATCCAGAACTTAGCACGACTAACATATTACAAAGGAATACAAGTAAAAATGTAGTAAGCAAAAATTAGACGGGACCTATTTTCTGGTGAGTGCTATTTCCTTTACCAAGGACCCAGTATTCCTTTTCTTTCTCTTGGGAGCAAATGACTTTCAGAAAGCATTGCCATCTTACCCGATTAGTCATTGTCTTAATTTCGTTTCATTGATTTTAATCCAAGTAAGTAAATTATTGATCTGATGTATCCTATCTTCGATGATGTTAGGTTTTGTTTAAGTTGGGATTCTTGCTTATTTAGTGTTTTCATGATCATAGGCCAAATATTACCGGAGTCGTAAATTATTTCATACTATACAAATATTACCAAGTATATGATCGATTTACTTTATGTCGCACGCGACACCTGATTGGAAATGGTTAATTTTAGTCCAAATCACATGTTTCCAATTTTAAGATTTTAAATTTTTGAATTTTTTTACAAAATTTTACGATATCCTTAACGTATTTGTTTTATAGGACTGGTGCTGCAACTAGACCTATTCCATCTAGGAACTTGTGAATATTCTAAACACTAACGTGTTTATCATCTTGGCAGCTAATTTTGGTGTTCTAAACTCCAAATCTCTTTTAAGGGGACCCCCCATTCTCGGGGACAAAATTTTTGTTGATATAATTCGAATCTACACTGATTAAAGAATGTCTCTACAAAATTTCAAGTGAAAATCTCAAGAACTCTTGAAGATATATCCGATTTATTGTGTCAGCATCAAGTGACGGCTGAAGGGCTTCTCAAACTTTTTTTTCTCTAAACATTTTTTTGCGAATGGCGGGCACTATAACTCAAAAACTAATAACCCAATCGATTCCAAATTTTTAAACGTTTCTCTGTGAGTGTATAGCTATCGTATGAACTAGGATAAAGCCAATCGGCGAAGATCTTCCTTATTTTTTAACTTGGTTTTTTAAAAAATCGGCGATTTTCCAAAAATATTTTTTCAAAGGTCCACCATTTTGTTAATTTTAGAGCGAAGTCAATAATCCTAGCTCATACGAGAGCTAGACATATACTCTTTCTAACACCGTTGGAATTTTCGGATTCCGATGTCCCAGTGAGGAGTTATCATGCCCGCCATCAAAAATAAGGACTTTTCTTTAATTACAAAAAACAACAACAAAACAATAACAAAATTTTTTTGTAAATTATTTTTCTTCTCTTTTAAATCTTCAAATATATATGTCCAAAGTTACAAACCTTAACAAGCATTGGTATTGATTTACCAGCCCATTGAAAATCTTAAAATATTGAGCATAAACAATTTTGATAAACCAGATGTGATCAATTTCGATGATATATTTTGTCTTTTACCAACAATTTGTACAATATTATGCACTATTTTTTAAGTATTTAGCTACTTGTCTGCATGACTTTCCAATATCAGAACTACTATTCGATATAAAATTTCAAAACATAGTTTTCTCATGTTGTTGTCGCAAATGAATTACTACACTTTTGCTCGCCACTGTATGTGTCGTCCTTGACCTTCATTAGCCGTCAGCGCGATATTTACGGCAAATTATTTGTTCGACTCTTGTGCCCGATATTCCATAAGCAGATCCCTTTCTCCATATAGAGCGACCTGAACAACAGATAAAAACAGAGTTTATGGTCCATTTGATCACCTAGATAATAGCCTATCATTACCAAAAACAATAGGTGGTTTTATTGGCCGGAAATGGAGTTTCATGTAAAATTTCGCGGCGATTAGTCCATAATTGGGGACTGTATTGTGTTTACAAATTATGATGGACAGATTTATATGCGGTAAACTATATATAGAAAAGTTCATATGCTAATTTACATTTTGCACAGAGTGTCATAGCCGAAATATGTATTCACATATTAGGAAGAACATGTCAATATCAAAATAATTTTGGTACTTTCTATAATTAAGATAACGACCAAATGTTATATTGTGAAAGTTGTAAATCCAATGAATATTTATAAGACTAATAAAAAAAACAACGTAAACATAAAAAAATTGCTGAATCATTTATAAATTATACAAATCGTTACGGAATATTATTTAACATCGATTTACTTTCGTTTATTGATGTTTCTAGAAGTTGGAAACAGAAAAAAACAGCCAAATTTGTCAAAAAGAAATTTATTTTGCTGAAACACCACACAAAAAAGAAAATGAAAAAGAAACAACAATATACCATATTTTTGTTTTGATTTTGGAAATGGTCCATCGCTAGGTCAATCACTTATTGATTGTTGTTTAAACGCTTAATGATGGTTTACGGGGGATTGGGGAAGCCCCTTTGTTTTTGGGTTTTACAAACAACGGTTATGGATAGTTTGTTCTGTTTTCATTTATAAGATAATAATTAATGATTCTAATTTTTCCTAATGATGGAATGGATATTTACAACAATTACACACACACATACATGAACACACAATTGATGATAATTGCCGTAAACAACCAAAACTAGAAGATTTAAATGACAATTAGAGTTTTAGGAACATCAAATTTTAAGGCTTCGATTCAACCCCCATTTCCCCCTTTTTCTTTAATTGTATTATATTTTATTTCCATAAAAGCCGTCATGGATGGCATCATTTCTCAAACCAACTTTTAATTGCCTATTATCATGAATGTAATAACTTAATAATATTACCACCGTACTTTACTTCAATTGTTGATATTTTTGGTTGTTTGTTTTTTATTTTAAGACGCCATAATAAAATCCCATATTGTTAATGAATCACTAACTAAACATGATCATCCACTTAAAAATATTTGCTACATTTATTAGATCAGT
Source organism: Musca vetustissima (assembly GCF_032173495.1). Taxonomy (NCBI): domain Eukaryota; kingdom Metazoa; phylum Arthropoda; class Insecta; order Diptera; family Muscidae; genus Musca; species Musca vetustissima. The sequence continues at coordinate 11,137 of NW_026878597.1, read as the reverse complement.
TATTGTCTGTTAACTTTTAATAACTAACAGAGGGTCTGTGACAGATAATGGACGATGAAAGAAAGCGCAATACTCTACATGTGGCAAAATCTGTAATATCTCAACTCAGTTTTGCTCTTTAGAAGTTCTTACATCTGTAAGAATATATAAGGTTTTCTTCCTTCAGTCGATTTTATATCCATGGATTGATTATAGAAAATATTCTTAATACATTTGCAACAAAATTTTGGGGGGTATAAAATTCCTTATTATGATGAAGGCCCTTGGCTATTGACCTATTGCGTCCTTTACCCGATCCTTAAAAACCATTTTGCAGGAGTGCTTTTTCGACATCCATTGTCATTATATTGAAGGTCCTCCTAATTTTCCAATATGTAATGTAATAATAGTCCTTGCATTCCTGTTTTTATACAGCTTCCAAATAATAGTTCCTGGCTGATTGCACGGCCGCCTCATGTTTAAGGGTACAAATGTGCGGGCAAACATTTTGATATAATTTTGGTAGAACGATTTTTTATTTGGTCTAAAATAGATCTGGGCTTCTGTGATGTATTATGGAAGGAACGCTTTTATTTTACAAATATAGTCGTATTTTGCACTTCAAATATTTTAATACCGCAATGTATGGTCGGCATTTTCGTGTATATTAACCTTCATTTTGATTTTCCTAACTTAACTAACATTTTGCGGATCTATATTTCGAGCCTGGACAATATTTTCACCCTCTTGACCGATTAGAGGTCAACAGCTCCTCTTTATTTCCAAATATTTTTATACCCTTCACCACACTGTGGTACAGGGTATTATGTCTTTGTGCATATGGTTGTAACAGGCAAAAATAATCGAGATAGACCCATGGTTCCTTTTGAGAATATGCATAGAATCACTTTCTGAATCGATTTATGCATGTCCGTCCGTCCGTCTGTCCATGTTAAATTGTAAACAAAGTACAGGTCGCATTTATGATCCGATTTGGATGAAATTTGGCACAGCTCATTTGTTTGGCCCAAGGACGAACCCTATTGAAATTGGGAAAAATCGGTTCAGATTTAGATATAGCTCCCATATATATTTTTGCCCGATTTACGGACTTTAGACCCTGAAATTCTTTCGATTTCCACGAAATTTGGCATAGCGTACTGAATTGAGCCACGAAAGATGTGTGCCAAGTTTCGTGAAAATCGGTTCAGGTTTATATATAGCTCCCATATATAGTTTCGCCCGATTTACGGACTTTAGACCCTGAAAATCTTTCGATTTGCACGAAATTTGGCATAGCGTACTGAATTGAGCCACGAAAGATGTGTGCCAAGTTTCGTGAAAATCGGTTCAGATTTAGATATAGCTCCCATATATAGTTTCGGCCGATTTTTGGTAAATGGCGTACCAAAGTCCCTATTTATCTTTCGATTTGCACGAAATTTGGCATAGCGCACTGAATTAAGTCTAGAATGATGTGTGCAAAGTTTCGTGAAAATCGGTTCAGATTTAGATATAGCTCCCGTATATATCTTCCTGCGATTTAAGGTAAATGGTGTACCAAAGTCCTTATATATCTTTCGATTTGCATGACATTTTGCATAACGTACTGAATTGAGGCTAGAATGATGTCTTACGTGTAAATGGTGCACTAAAGTGTGGCATAACGTACTTAATTGAGCCCAGAATGATGTCTGCCAAGTTTCGAGAAAATCGGTCCAGATTTAGATATATCTTCCATATATAGTTTCGTCAGATTTCATGTAAATGGTGCCCCAAAGTCCCTATATATCTTTTGATTTGCACGAAATTTGGTACAGCCTAATCATTTAGGCCTAGAATGATGTCTGCCAAGTTTCGTGAAAATAGGTCAAGATTTACATATAGCTCCCATATATAGTTTCGTCCGATTTCATGTAAATGGTGCACCAAAGTCCCTATATATCCTTCGATTTGCACGAAATTTGGCATAACGTACTGAATTGAGTCTAGAATGATGTCTGCCAAGTTTCGAGAAAATCAGTCCAGATTTCTATATAGCTCCCACATATAGTTTCGTCCGATTTCATGTAAATGTTGCACCAAAGTCCCTATATATCTTTCGTTTTGCACAAAATTTGGCATAACGTACTGAATTGAGCCTAGAGTGATGTCTGCGTTGTTTCGTGAAAATCGGTCCAGATTTAGATATAGCTCCCTTTTATTATAGATTGATTTTAAGTAATTGACGCACCAAGAACCAATAGGAACAAAACGTTCTGAAATTAGTATAACCTATCCGGTCACTAGTTTGTTTGAAATCGCTTAATATTTGGATAGAGCTTCCATATATATTTTCGCCCGATTTCAAGTAAATTGGGCATCAAACTCCTCATGTTAGTCAGTTTGACATCAAATTTTGCACAACGTACAAAATTGAGCATAGAATTATGTAGTTGCGTTTTCTAGAAGTACAGACATAGCCCAACGGATGACCCATTTATATTTGTTTGAAGTCGATTTACATACTTTATGGATAGATCTACGTAGATTAACATTTAGATAAATATCACATATTTTATTTCATCCAATTTCATGCTAATAGTCCTGTTTAATATACCCATAGTGGTGAAGGGTATCATATAGTCGGCCCCGTCCGACTTTACTACTTTCCTTACTGGTTTTTTTTCATTGTTGGCCTAACTAAAGAAGTTCATGGAAAATCTATTAGAGAAATTTTGAGAAATTATGTAAACGAATTTAACCGAATGAACAATGTTCGGCAATTCTATAACAATGACAATACCAAAAAAAATGAAAACTTTTGTTTTTTTTTTATGCATAATTGGCTTTGGACACAGTAGCAAGGATGCTGTTTTTCGGAGTATAATAAATAAATTGGACTTACAGTTTTAGAATAAATGTTTTTCCATACAGATGACCACATTCAAAAATATTAACAAAATGTAGCAAGAAAAAAATGGGCATGAGGTGTTGGTCACAATATATAATAGATATGATTAAATTATATAACTTCTAAGCATTCATTTTTGAAAGGACTATCAAGGCTATAGGCGTGGATTTTTTAAAAAAAAAATTTCTAAAAGACTATCAAAGTAATAGGCGTGGATTTTATAAATAAATTTTCTAAAGGACTATCAAATCTAAAGGCGTGGAACTTTTAAATAAATTTTCTAAAGGACTATTAAGTCTTAAGGTGGGGATTTTTTAAATACATTTTCTAAAGGACTAACAAAAGGCGTGGATTATTTAAATAACTTTTCTAAAGGACTAACAAAGGAATAGGCGTGGATTTAAAAAAAAAAAAAATTCCAAAGGACTATCAAAGCCATAGGCGTGGATTTTTTAAAGGAATTTTCTAAAGGACTATCAAAGCCATAGGCGTGGATTTTTTAAAGGAATTTTCTAAAGGACTATCAAAGCCATAGGCGTGGATTTTTTAAAGGAATTTTCTAAAGGACTATCAAAGCCATAGGCGTGGATTTTTAAAGAGTTTTTCTAAAGGACTATCAAAGCAATAGGCGTGGATTTTTTAAAGGAATTTTCTAAAGGACTATCAAAGCCATAGGCGTGGATTTTTAAAGAGTTTTTCTAAAGGACTATCAAAGCAATAGGCGTGGATTTTTAAAGAGTTTTTCTAAAGGACTATCAAAGCAGTTTTTCTAAAGGACTATCAAAGCAATAGGCTTGGATTTAAAAAAAATTAAAGGACTATCAAAGCCATAGGCGTGGATTTTTTAAATAAATTTTCTAAAGGACTATCAAAGCCATGGGCGTGGATTTTTTAAATAAATTTTCTAAAGGACTATCAAAGCCATAGGCGTGGATTTTTTAAATAAATTTTCTAAAGAACTATCAAATCTAAAGGCGTGGATTTTTTAAATAAATTTTCTAAAGGACTATCAAATCTAAAGGCGTGGATTTTTTAAATAAATTTTCTAAAGGACTATCAAATCTAAAGGCGTGGATTTTTTAAATAAATTTTCTAAAGGACTATCAAATCTAAAGGCGTGGATTTTTTAAATAAATTTTCTAAAGGACTATCAAATCTAAAGGCGTGGATTTTTTAAATAAATTTTTTAAAGGACTATCAAATCTAAAGGCTGGATTTTTTAAATAAATTTTCTCAAAGACTATCTGACCAAGAGGCGTGGATTTTTTAAATAAATTTTCTAAAGGACTATCAAATAGGCGTGGATTTTTTAAAGAAATTTTTTTAACGACCAACACAAGGCGTGGATTTTTTAAAGAAATTTTTTAACGGCCAACACAAGGCGTGGATTTTTTAAAGAAATTTTTTAAAGGACTATCAAATCTAAAGGCGTGGATTTTTTAAATAAATTTTCTAAAGGACTATCAAATCTAGGCGTGGATTTTTTAAATAAATTTTTTTCAAGGCGTGGATTTTTATTTAAATTTTTTTTAAGAAGTGGATTTTTTAAATAAATTTTCTAAAGGACTATCAAATCTAAAGGCGTGGATTTTTTAAAGAAATTTTCTAAAGGACTATCAAATCTAAAGGCGTGGATTTTTTAAATAAATTTTCTAAAGGACTATCAAATCTAAAGGCGTGGATTTTTTAAATAAATTTTCTAAAGGACTATCAAAGCCATAGGCGTGGATTTTTTAAATAAATTTTCTAAAGGACTATCAAAGCCATAGGCGTGGATTTTTTAAATAAATTTTCTAAAGGACTATCAAAGCAATAGGCGTGGATTTTTTAAAGAAATTTTCTAAAGGACTATCAAATCTAAAGGCGTGGATTTTTTAAATAAATTTTCTAAAGGACTATCAAAGCCATAGGCGTGGATTTTTTAAATAAATTTTCTAAAGGACTATCAAAGCCATAGGCGTGGATTTTTTAAATAAATTTTCTAAAGGACTATCAAAGCCATAGGCGTGGATTTTTTAAATAAATTTTCTAAAGGACTATCAAAGCAATAGGCGTGGATTTTTTAAAGAAATTTTCTAAAGGACTATCAAATCTAAAGGCGTGGATTTTTTAAAGAAATTTTCTAAAGGACTATCAAATCTAAAGGCGTGGATTTTTTAAAGAAATTTTCTAAAGGACTATCAAATCTAAAGGCGTGGATTTTTTAAATAAATTTTCTAAAGAACTATCAAAGCAATAGGCGTGGATTTTTTAAATAAATTTTCTAAAGGACTATCAAATCTAAAGGCGTGGATTTTTTAAATAAATTTTCTAAAGGACTATCAAATCTATAGGCCTGGATTTGTTAAAGAATTTTTCTAAAGGACTATCAAAGCAATAGGCGTGGATTTTTTAAATAAATTTTCTAAAGAACTATCAAAGCAATAGGCGTGGATTTTTTAAATAAATTTTCTAAAGAACTATCAAAGCAATAGGCGTGGATTTTTTAAATAAATTTTCTAAAGAACTATCAAAGCAATAGGCGTGGATTTTTTAAATAAATTTTCTAAAGAACTATCAAAGCAATAGGCGTGGATTTTTTAAATAAATTTTCTAAAGAACTATCAAAGGGAGGAATTTTTCTAAAGGCTATAAAAAATAGACAAGGATTTTTTAAGGATATTTTTCTAAAAACTATAAAAAATAGACTAGGATTTTTTAAGGATATTTTTCTAAAAACTCTAAAGCGCTTAGATCCATAAAATTTTTTTAAACATTTTTAGGGACTAGGGACACACAGGAGGGAATTTTTACAAGAATTTTTCTAAAGGACTTTTGACCCATGAGGGTGGGTTTTTGAACACATTTTTACAGTATTATCGAAGTCACAGACATTGCTAAGAATAATTCTTATATGCGTCGATTAAAAAAATATAGAGAACTGTTAAACCAATGAACGTGAATTTGTATTTCTTTCTATTGGAGATTACATCCTTCGTTCTTGTATACATCATAAAAATCCAAATGATTTCAATCCTTGACATTCACAAACTGCATCAAAATGTTCAATTATTTACACATTTTTCCATTGAATATTCAGTTTTATTTTTAGAACACTTTAATGTAATTATTTTCTTTTTTCAAATTACCTCTAAATGTATTCATTGGATTGCTTTCATTCATTGGCCAAAATAGCAAAAAAGAAAAATTTCCTTCAAAAATAACATTCTTTACAAACGTTTCCATTGGTGTCTTTTCTTTCCATTTCCATTTTGCCAATTCATCATTCAATTCCTTTTCATCTTTCTTCTCTTCTCATCTCATTCAAATTAAATTCATCAATTCAATTGTATCTGGAAATAAAAATAAATAACTCATCAACTAAGCAATGAACGAATCGAGAATCGAATCGAGAAAAAAATCGTATCTTCGAAATTAAATGTAATTTCATTTTGACCATGATCTCAAATGATTTCGTTTTCAATTTGAATGGGGGGTTTTCTTTTCATTTGTAGTACCGGCCAGCTATTTAAATAGCTGGAATTTTTTTCAGCAAAACAAACAAAAAAACACCGCATTTTATGTGGCGCAGTTTGGTTGGCACCCATTTCGAATTGTTTTCATTATTCCGCTTCTCAACTCATTTTGTGGATTTGGACCGGCAAAGAGAAGAAAATAGTAACAGTTCTGTTCGGTTTATGGCTGAGCAGCAGAGCAGGCAGAAGTAGCATTACCCGCCGCTACAATAATAAGTACGTTGCGGTCAATGGCTTTGGCATGTGTAAGCACCGAAGACTTTAATCCCATTTTTTGCCTTCAATTTCTTCATCTTCTTCCTCTTGAAATTAAAATGAATGAGAAGTCTGTTTTTGTTGTTGTTGTGAGGTTTTGGTGAAATGTTGAAGATCTTACATTACTCGATGATATTTACGATAATGACGTTAATGATGGCAATGTTTATATTATCAAGTGTTTTTATCTTCCTCCGTCTTCTTCGTTTCCACATTTCTTATGGTTTGTTATTATTTATTGTTATTGTTTTCTTTTCTTTTTGGCTTTAGAATGGCAAAAAATGGTTTGCCAATTTTTTTCTATTAATTTCTATATTTTCTATTATTTGCTGCTGGAAATGTGATGTGATGACGCAAGTTCGCCTAATTAATTGGGCAAATATTGTATTGAATTGTGCAAATTGTTTTAATTGAATTTTTTAGAAGGAACGTTGAATAGATTTTAATGTTAAACTCCAATCAATTAAAAAGCAATGTTATATATTTTTAAGAAGTGTAGTAATATTCCAATCAAATTATTAATAATTGATTATTTTTAAATATTTAAATAATAAAGTATTTTTTTTATTTTCAGGTAATGACACGTTTGAACATAAATGTATTTGTAAGATATAGTAAGTGTATATTTAAAATAGTATATTTATCTCGATCCATTAAACATTTTATTGGTATAATATATTTATTTGTATATCATCCACCAAAATGGTGGGATACATCGTTCCAAATTTTTGTATGACACACATACAACTGTAATTTGTTGTTTTGGGTTCTCATAGAGTCGCAATTATTCCTATCAAAAATTGTCAACAACTCCAAATAAAAGACATCAAATATAATTTAATACACTGTCATGTAAAATATTTTCAATAACCACTATCGCCCAAACAAATAGGTCGTGACGATCGATGCAAACAAATTTTGAAAAATACGATATCGGTGCTTAAAAAGGCGTTCATAAGATTTTCTGAGGTTACGGATCCTGTATCTATGCGTATGAGCCTGAAACAAAACAGTCTGCGAAACATGGCCATAAGTTGTTTTTGGATGAAGCACTTCAAAGCAAATGATGGTCAGTTTCTTCGCCAATATTGGTCATGTAGTAACGTTGGTGGTCGCCACAATTTGTGATACGAATCTTGGCTAAAACCAGCGAAATTTTTGACTGGTCAAAACGTGGAATTGATGGGTCATTCGTCTTGGCCTGCATGCACGCGATATTTTAATGCAATTTTCAATGACCGTTTCGCATAAATGCTGCGGTATTTCATTAATTAATTTCCTCTTTTAAGGCTTGAGTCGTCGTTGGCTTATACACGCAAACCACCGACTTCAAAAAAGTCCAAAGAAAAAAATTAAATTTGTTAAATCGCACGAATCTTCAAATCCCGAAATAACACCACCGGGAAATGACTGATGCAAGCATTGAATTGTTTCTCTGGCTTTATGATATTTGGCCACATGCCCTCCATATTTATTTCTTCAATTCTAGGAAATAAAGCCAGTAAGGAAAGTTCAAAAGTCGGACGGGGGACGGACTATATATATGATACCCTTCACCACTTTGGGTACATACAAGAGATGTTAATATCTACAATATCCTGTAGATATAACAGACATAGAATCTTTGGAAGACTATTGAGATGGAATCGGATATATATTGAACCAATTGAAAAAACCCCATACACATAATATTCTGAAATCAATGAAAATTGCATGTCAAACGAGCAGACTTGGATTCTTTGGTGTACCGTTTGTATGAAAATTATGTATGGAAGCTATATATAACCACCTGGACCTAATTCGGCAACCATTGCATACACCATTTGTTTTTTGTTATCTCTCTATATTCTCTATATTCGCAGACATCAGTCTGGACCTATGTCAGTACTTTGTGCAAAATTTTGTCTAAATTGGACAAATATTGGGAGTTTGGTGTGTAATTCACATAAAATCATACGAAACTATATATGGGAGGTATATCTAAATCTGATCCGATTTTCTCCAATTTCAATAGGGGTCGTCCTTGGGCCAAATAAGTGAACTGTGCCAAATTTAATCCAAATCTGATCATAAATTCGACCTGTAACTTTGTTCCCAATAATACATGGACGGACTGACGGACATGCGTAAATCGACTCAGAAATTGATTCTATGTATATTCTCAACAGGAACCATGTTTCTATATCGATTCCTTTTGTCTGTTACAAACATATGCACAGTGGGGTGAATGGTATAAAAAGATTATCATTTCACGGAACCGAATAATTCTACCTATTGGCGAAGCCATTAAGAGATGAGCCTCTTAACACTCGATTGGGTACCTGAAATACATTGAAATTATCCAAAATCCATCGAAAAGATTATCTTGACTACAGTGGTCCACTTTTAACTCAATGGCAATGCCAACAAGCTAATTTGTCGCAGTTGAGACAATACATCGCAGAATTGCTATTGGCCCGGCGTGGTCATTGAAACACGTTTTTTCGAAAATGCGGCTGCATCAACGGTTAATGTAAATGGTAAACAAAAAAGCTTCATGCAGTCCAATTTGTTCAAAAAATCAGCTTTCAGAATTTAAATAAAAATACCTTGTTTCGAAATATACGCACAGCATGTGTTTTGTGGCAAAAATGTACGCACAGCATGTGTTCAGCGGATTTATCTTCCGTATGGATCTGAACAACACTAACTTTCAACAAGACGGCATATAAACAACGACTGAGTTATGTTTCGAAGTGTTAATCACAATTGACCGCTGAGATCTTTTAATTTAACCCTTGGGAATTCTTCCTTTGGGACCACGTGAAATACAAGAATCTGGCGTCGATTTAAGATCTCAAAAATATAGTTCGTGAGGCTATCGATGCTTCCGATTTGCTTATGCATAATTTCATAAACAGAATATAGTCCAATAACATGTTAGCGGTTCTATATACCTTCGTATACCTTTCTCTATATTTCGAAAAAAAAATTCGATCAAAAGGACAAATAGCAGCTCGTATTTGAAAACCTTGTAAAATATGTGTGCATCGATGCCTTGTTTAAGAATTTGAGCAATATTCTTCCGATCGGACTAAAGTATCAACTTGACATGAAGCCGGACGAAATGAAATATGTGATTTATATATAAATCGACTTCAATCCATTCACATGTTATTCGGACAGACTTACGGAAATTGGTGTTACATTTATATGGAGAAATAGAGTGATATGAAAATCTGAACCAATTTGATCAGAATTTAATACATGTCAAGATGGTATGCAGCGCGCTGCGAAAAATTTCATGTCAATCGCACAAACCTTGAGTATTATATCTTAATCTGAACCAAACTCAACAAAACTTAATACATGCAATTGTAGGTTCGAAGTACAATGCAAAATTTTGTGGCAGTCGGATGATCATAGTACCTTTTGTTCATCATTTTAACGAGATCGGTAGAAAATATGTGTGAACGATAATTCTAAAACTGAACCGATTTAAACAAAACTTTTCCCACGTCATTCAAGTCTCATACTCCGTGCCAATTTGTTGTATATAGAACAAATGCAACGTATTTGGTCCATTTTTTACATACAATAAAACAAAAATGTATATGAAAGCTATATCTAATTTCAAACCGATTACAAAGAAACCCTAAAACACTTTCATGTGAGCCAGATAAACTTTGGGTTTTTGGTGTAGGGTGTGGAAAGGGTTATTCAAATGAGAGGACCTTGTATAATTATACTTTGAGTGATAACGTTTGTTTATGAAAACCAATTTGTTTTAAATCCGGATTGAATGTTCTCTCTTCATATGGCGTAACAATATGCTTCACTATCCTACATGATTTATATTTTGGTCGTATTTTAGAACGGCACTCTTCTTAAGGTAAATTTATAACAATCTCTTCCATGATCAATATTTTCAGTAAAAACATTATTTTCTGCTGAAAAAATACAAAAAAACTACTCTAATAAAATGGAAGATGAAAAGTTTATGGTGCACAACATATCCAAAAATATAATGTTTTTCTTAGAAAATATTTGGTTACCAGACGACAAAATATTGAATGGTCACGCTAATATATTTTAAATACTCCATTCATCATAATTTTTCTCCCATATCACTTGTCACAGTTTTTATTTATCATATCACTTGTCACAGTTTATGCAGTGCTCCCAAGATACCGACATACACATTTCAAATACACCCACAAACATTCCATATATTATTTCCTCTACCATGATGCAAAACCTACACACATATCAGTTGAGTGTGACAAATTATATCATTCATAAGATCATAAAATGCAAGATTTCATTCACACCAATTCCACCCGGTTTCTTGTTTACTGGAAATGTTTTAAATCATACAAACAAAAATTTCAAAATTTTATTTTTATTTACTTTAATTTCCTTGGAATTTTATTTTTGTTAAAGTTTCCATCCAAAAAAGAGTGCAATAGCTTTTCTTTTTCATTCAACTCATTCAAAATAAATTTTCTTCTTCTAT
>NW_026878596.1:0-23792 GCF_032173495.1 Musca vetustissima | reverse complement strand
TTGTCACATCTCAATTATTTGGCCCAAGGACGAATCCTATTGAAATTAAGAAAAATCGATTCAGATTTAGATATAGCTCTCATATATATTTTCGTTCGATTTAAGGTAAATAGTGCACCAAAGTCCCTAAACATCTATCGATTTGCACGAAATTTAGCAGAGCGTACTAAGTTAAAGATTTAATTATGTGTGCTTATTTTCATGAAAATCGGTTCAGATTTAGATCCCATAAACATTTTTGTCCGATTTAACGTAAATGGTGCACCAAATTCCCTAAATATCTTTCAATTTGCAGGAAATTTGGCACAGCGTACATAATTAAGCCAAGAAAGATGCGCGCTAAGTTTCGTCAAAATCGGTTTAGATTTAGATATAGCTCCCATATATATTTTCGTCCGATTTAAGGTAAATGGTGCACCAAAGTCTCTAACAATCTTTCGATGTGCACGAAATTTGGCGTAGCGTAAAATTTCTTGACAATCGTTTCAGATTTAAATATAGCTCCCATATATAGTTTTTCCGATTTTAGGTAAATGGTGCACCAAAGTCCCTGAAAATCATTCGATTTGCACGAAATTTGGCATAGCGTTCTGAATTAAGTCTAGAATGATGTGTGCTAGGTTTCGTGAAAATCGGTTCGGATTTAGATATAGCTCCCATATATAGTTTCGCCCGATTTTAGGTAAATGGTATGCCAAAGTCCCTATATATCTTCCGATTTGCTCGAAATTTGACATAGCGTACTGGTTTGAATCTAGAATGATGTGTGTAAAATTTCTTGAATATCGGTTCAGATTTAGATATAGCTCCCAGATATAGTTTTGTCCGATTTTATGTAAATGGTGCACCAAAGTCTAAATATATCCTTCGATTTGCACGAATTTCTGCATAGCGTACTGAATTAAGTCTAGAATGACGTGTGCTAAGTTTCGTAGAAATCGGTTTAGATTTAGATGTAGCTATAATATATAGTTTCTCCCGATTTTAGGTAAATGGTATGCCAAATTCCCCATATATCCTCCGATTTCCATGAAATTTCTCATAGCGTACTGAATTGAGTCTAAAATGATATGTGTAAAATTTCTTGAAAACCGGTTCAGATTTAGATATAGCTCCCATATATATGTTCGACCGATATATTGTAAATGGTATGCCAATGTCCCCATATATCTTCCGATTTGCACGAAATTTGGCATAGCGTACTGGATTAAGTATAGAATGATGTGTGTAAATTTCTTGAAAATCGGATGAGATTAATATATAGCTCCCATATATTTTCGACCGATTTTATGTAAATGGTATGCCAAAGTCCCTAAATATCTTCTGATTTTGCGTGAAATTTGGCATAGGGTACTGGATTGAGTCTAGAATGATGTGTGCTAGGTTTCCTGAAAATCGGTTCAGATTTAGATATAGCTCCCATATAGTTTCGCCCGATTTTAAGTCCCTAGATATTTTTCGATTTGCACGAAATTTGGCATAGCGTTCTGGATTAAGTATAGAATGATGTGTGTAAAATTTCTTGAAAATCGGTTCAGATTTAGATATAGCTACCATATATTTTTGATCGATTTAATGTAAATGGTTCACCAAAGTCCCTATATATCCTTCGATTTCCATTAAATTTGTCATAGAGTACAGAATTGAGTCTAGAGTGATGTGTGTAACATTTCTTGAAAATCGGTGTAGTGTTAGATATAGCTACCATACATATGTTCGCCCGATTTTAAGTAGGACCCAAAATATGGCCATTAGGAACAAAACCTGCTGAAATTTAATATAACCTAACCTGTGACAAGTTTTGTTGACAGTTTTTGTTGTTCATATTTGGTTATAGCTTCCATATCAATTTTCATCCGATTTTAAGTAAATGGTGTACCAAACAAAACTGAGCATTCTGATATTTGCTTTAAATCGATTTACATGATTTTGTCCCATTGTAACAAATGAATGACATGTTTGTGGATTGATCTAAGTCAGTTCACATTTAGATAAAGATCACATATTTAAGTTCATCCAATTTCATGTTAATGGACCTTCTGTTAGGATGCATTCGTTTAATATACCCATAGTGTTGAAGGGTATCCCCCGTCCCGTCTGACTTTTCTACTTTCCTTACTGATTTAAAAATATTTTTTCAAAGACCTACATAAGGTGCGGATTTTTTAGATTTTTTTAAGGAGCGTCTTTAACAATTTGTTAAGCAGTATTAACATGTGAACCCAATTTAAATCCCTTAAATTATTATCATATTATGCTTTCGTATTCAAATGACTGTGAGTTTAATCTACCACCAGCATTTAACCTTGATATTCCAGCCGTATTAGTGTCATGTCCATCACTATGGTTTAATCGCAGGATTAACAAAATTAAAGAATTCCTTTTTACGATTTTAATGAATATTTTGACCCTTACCTTTATTGAGAATTGTATTCGTTGTTGTTGTTCGTTCCTCAGATAAATACGTTACATTTTGTTGCCAGCTGTTTCACAGACCTTGGTAACATTGTCGTGGCTGTTGTCACCGTCATTATTATCATTATTATCAATGCTAACCAATTCAATCATCACAGCAATCACCGTCGTCAGCACCATCATCATCGTTGGAAACACAATGACTAAATGTGGCGGACAGTGGGATACAAGGTTCTCCAAAAGCTATTGGTAATAAGACCACGCCTTGTTTGGGTTCTCTCCTCTCTATGGGCCCCTAGAAACATGTTATAGACCCTTACAAAATATTTTTAATAAATACACACCTCTATAGGTCCTTTAAGAAATATTTTTAATAACTACAGACCTCTATAGGTCCTTTAACAAATAATTTTTAACAAAACCACCTCCTTCAAAAGAATATAGCCCATCGAAAAACATTTTTCCTATGACCGCGTCACTGTCCTTTGTTGCTATGCAAATGTAAACAATGACATTTCAACCTCGTACCAATAAATGGCCAAGGTTGACAGGTTACCGACACGGCCAGCTAACCAAATCTTCCCGTCGTTATACACTTCAACAGCGCCAATGCAATGGCACACTTAGTCATTCGCCGGTTCATTCATTCATTTATAGTTACAGTTAAAGTGTTCAAGGTAGCAATTTAATTGGCTCACCATTATTATAGCTCATTGACAGGATGCTGGTGGTTGTTGGTCACTTTTGGTCTGAGATGGATGGTCGGGATGGTACAACTAACCTACCGACCTTTCGACTTTCTGTCACACACTGCGTAGATAATATGAAAACCGTTCGTATGCTTTGGTTTTGTTGGTTAATGACCGTAACGCGTTATTTAACGGAAATTTGTGGATCGAAGAGGAGGAGAGGGGCAAGGACTCTCACTCCCCCCAAAAACATGTTCGCATTTTACATGCAATTTTGTCGTAGTTTTTTTTTTTTTTTTTTTTGGTGAACTAATTAAATGAACTTTTATGTTAATTTGTACTCAGACACGATGTTTGATGGCAATGCTAGCCGCCATTGTAAAGAGGGAGTTTGGTTCGGTTAGACCACAAAAACAATTGGGTGGTCTGGGCGTGTAATTTCGCAGTGAGAAAATCACAGCTAGTTGGCAAGCTGTTGAAAAATATCCAAATTAAAAACTGTGCGAATTTAATGATGTAGCTAACAAGGATCTAATTAAGCTGTGATTAAATAGCTAGTGGGGTGTTTTCCGAATGTAGCTAATGATGAACATAGAGAAAAAAGTCGGAAAATAATTTAAATAAAATTTAGTGGTAAGTTCGAACGGTATATATGGAGGAGCCACATATCAAGTAGTGACAATTTTATCACTAATTTAAAAAAAAAAAAAATCTAGAACCATAAAGTAGCGTGGTTTAATTAAAAAATTAAATTAATTGAACAAATATTTTTAATAAAACCACGTCTTATGTAGGTCTAGTGGGGCATTGTCATTCACCGTAGTCGCTGCAGCTGACTATGTTTATGTCCGAGTATAAATTTTAATTTCGACGCCGATATTCAACGTCGACGCAGATCGGACCGTAGATCTTTCGAAGAATTTTTCTTTCAAACTCTTCAAGAGCTGCCTCATCTGTTTGTACGGGTAGTATCAGCGTCTTGTAAAGTGTGAGTTTGGTCTGGCGGGAGGTGGCCTTGTTTCTAAACTGCTTACTTAGACCATAGCCATAGATCATGGCCATCACAATCCTTCTCCGAATTTCAAAACTTATGCCATTCGTTTTATTTACGGCGGTAGCAAGGTATATACAATTTTTAACTAACTCGAAGCTGTAGTTCTCAAGTTTCACAGTTGGTCCGAGTCTACTGGACGTTTTGCGTGTTGATACCATCAGCTTGTTCTTCTCGCCGTTTACTGTCAGACCCACTTTGGCAGACTCCTTTTCAATTTGTTCAAAGGTGTCTGTTACCGCTCGCAATATTCGACCCATTATGTCGATGTCATCGGCGTATTCGAGTAACATATGTTATTTGGTGTACAGAGTGCCATTTCTGTTCACTTTTGCCTCTCGTATGACCTTTTCCAGCAGGATGTTAAAAAGATCACATGACAAACTGTCACCTTGTCTGAATCTTCGTTCGGTATTGAAGGGCTCCGAAAGGTCCTTTCGGACTTTAACTGTTGACCTTGTGCCACTTAATTTTATCCTGCATAGCCGTATTAATTTTGCAGGAATGCCGAACATAGACATGTCTTTAAACACCTCTGAACGGATAGGGTTATCGAATGCGCCTTTATAGTCGACGAATAGGTGGTATGTGACGTTGTGTTTTTCGTGGGTCTTTTCCAAGATTTGGCGCAGAGTGAAAATCTGGTCAATGGTGGATTTACCAGGTCTGAAGCCGCATTAGTATGGTTCAATAATGTCATTGACCATTGGCTTCAATCGTTCACATAGCACACTGAATAGCACTATATATGCGATGGGAAGAAGGCTAATTCATCTATAGTTGTCACATATCGTCTTGTCTCCTTTTTTGTGCACGGGACACAGGATGCTGAGGTTCCAATAATTGGGCATGAATTCCTCTAGCCAAATTGTACTAATCAGCTGGTGCATGCTCCTTACCAACATTTGACCACCAGTCTTGATTAGTTCGGCTTGTAACCTAACGACACATGCTGCTTTATTATTCTTCAGCAGATTGATTGACCTCATCTTGGCTAGGTGGTAAACACTCTATACAGTCATTTATTATTGGTTCTGGGGTATCCTCTTCACAGCTACTACTTGATACCAGACACTTTTCAAAATGCTCCTTCCAGATCCTCAACACGCTGTCTGTATCTGTCACCAAGTTTCCTTCGTCATCTCCACAGGATAATGTGCCTGCTCCAAAAATTTCGGTTTGGCGATTTACTTGTTAGTAAACTTTCCGGACTTCATTCTGACTCCTGTACATCTCGATTTGCTCACGCTCACGTTTTCCTTGTCTTTCCTCTTTTTTTCTAAAAATACGTTTCTCCTTTCCCTACGCACTACGTGTTGCCACTGTCTGCAGGGTTGCCATATACGCTGCGTTTTTCACATCAGTAGCATTACGACACTCCTGATGGTACAATGGATTTCTTGATGATTGTTTTTGGTACCCAAGTGTTGCTTTAGCTACAGTTTGTAGGGATTAGGCAAGTCTTTGCCATTGTGCTTCTATACTATTATCGGGACAAGAAGTGCTTTCTTTAAGCAGGTGGGTAAGTTGGGTGGAATAGGCCTCGGCTACCTGTTGTGTTTGCAGCTTTTCGGCGTCGAGTTTCCATGTTGTGTTAGCTCGCACTTTTGCTTCGCTCGGTTCAGATTTAGATATAGCTCCCATATATATCTTTGTCCGATTTAAGGTAAATGGTGCTCCAAAGTCCCTATATATCTTTCGATTTGCACGAAATTTGGCACAGCGTACTAAATTAAGTCTAGAATGATGTGTGAAAAGTTTCGTGAATATCGGTTCAGATTTAGATATACATCCCATATATAGCTTCGCCCGATTTTAGGTAAATAGTCCACTAAAGTCCATGGAAATCTTTTGGTTTGCAAGAAATTTGGCACAGCGCAATGAATAAGGTCTAGAATGATGTGTGTAAAGTTTCGTGAATATCGGTTCAGATTTAGATATACATCCCATATAAACCTTCGCCCGATTTTAGGTAAATAGTCCACTAAAGTCCATGGAAATCTTTTGGTTTGCAAGAAATTTGGCACAGCGCAATGAATAAGGTCTAGAATGATGTGTGTAAAGTTTCGTGAAAATCGGTTCAGCATTAGATATTGCTCCCATATATATCTTTGTCCGATTTAAGGTAAATTGTGTGCCAAAGTCCCTATATATCTTTCGATTTGCACGAAATTTTGCACAGCGTACTAAATTAAGTCTAGAATGTTGTGTGAAAAGTTTAGTGAATATCGGTTCAGATTTAGATATACCTCCCATATAGAGCTGTGTCCGATTATAATATATATAAATAGTCAAGTAAAGTCCCTGGAGATCTTTGATTTGCACGAATTTTGGCATAGCGTACTGAATTGAGTCTAGAATTGGTGCACCAATTACCAATTTTAGGTAATTGGTGCACCAAGACCCTATATAACTTTCGATTTGCCCGAAATTTGGCATAGCGTACTTAATTGCGTCTATAATAATGTGTGCTAAGTTTCGTGAAAATCGGTTCAAATTTAGATATAGCTCCCATACATATTTTCGTCCGATTTTATGTAATTGGTGCACCAAAGTCCCTATATATCTTTTGGTTCTCTCGAATTTTGGTATAGGGTACTGAATTAAGTCTAAAATGATGTTGCTGAGCTTCGTGAAAAGATCCATAGCCTTCTCATAGCCGTCTCTGGCAATTTTCCCTGAAATCGGTTCAGATATAAATATATAACAAAAACGCGTCGTCTGTTAGGATACATACAGTGAGTGTAATAAGTATTTTGCCTCAATACAAATTTGACAAATTTCTAATATATACGCCTAAAGCCATCATACTAAAGATGTAAAATGAATTATGTATGATAGGATATGTTTGTAGACATATTTAGATCTTATTTCTGCAAGAATCACTGCGAAAGACCTATTGGTCTCGAAGATATCGGCCAAAATCTATACCATCCCAAAAATGATTATCACAAAAAAGTATTTTGCTTTTTATTATCATTATATATCACAAGCATTGTCTTTTTATAGTTACTATTGCGGGTAACCACATACTAAAAGCGATTAGGCGACGATTCCAATAAACCACGGCATTTTTTCGCGAATTTTTTCTCATAATTTACGTTCAATACATTCTCTAGCAATTTTTCATTTAATATATGGTAATTTCTCGTCCTAATCTCAAAATGAGAGTATTAGATATGGTCGTCGCGGCTTCAAAACATCCCAAATAACTTTAGAATAATAAAAAAGAGGTTTTGCAAAATATATCGCGAGGACAGGGCCCTAAAAACTATTAAAACCAAAATCCGACAAACAAATTATTAAAAAAAATATCGCGAAATCCCATTTTTCAGACTTTGAAAACTTTATGGTCCATTAATATTGATCTTGGAACCAATATATGCGATGAAAATAGCAATAAGAAGGTCAGATTCTAAGATATGAACGGTTTTGTGGCAATAGAAATACAGCAAATTTCGAAAATAAATAGATCGACCAGTTTATTCACTGATGCATTTTATTCGCAACTGATGGTGTTAAACGGATGTAAAATATTGACTGCGTATTCGTCACCAGCTACCACAGTTTTCTAAAACGCAATACTATTTGACGAAGGATGATGTTTTCTCCCAACTTCATGTAATGCTTGTAGTTTCTGTTGTTTTATAACTATTCATTTCTTTGAATCTGACCACCTTATTGCTATTTTCATCGCATATATTGGTTCGTAGATCAATATTAATGAACCATAAAGTTTAGAAAGTCAGAAAAATGGGGTTTCGCGATATTTTTTTTTAAATAATTTGTTTGTCGGATTTTGGTTTTAATAGTTTTTAAGGTCCTGTCCTCCCGATATATTTTGCAACACCTCCTTTTTATTATTCTAAATTTATTTGGGATGTTTTGAAGCCGCGACGACCATATCTAATACTCTCATTTTGAGATTAGGACGAGAAATTACCATATATTAAATGAAACCAGTAAGGAAAGTAGTAAAGTCGGACGGGGCCGACTATATGATACCCTTCACCACTTTGAGTATATTCAACAGATGAATCCTAACAGAAGTCGCATTTTTAAAGGACCAGTAAAATGAAATTGGAACCATAAACACGTCATTCTGCAACCGATACTAAATTGTTCATTTGGTCAGATATAGAAGCTATATCTAAATCTGAACCGATTTCAGGAAACTTAACACACATCATTCTAGACCTAATTTGCTACGCTGTGCCAAATTTCGAGCAAATCGAAAGATATATAGGGACTTTGGTGCACCATTTACATTAAATCTGACGAAAGTATATGTGGGAGCTATATATAAATCTGAACCGATTTTCAGGCAACTTTACACACATCATTCTAGACCTAATTTGCTACGCTGTGCCAAATTTCGTGCTTAAATCGACTCAAAAAGTGATTCTATGCATATTCTCAAAAGGAGCCATGGGTCTATCTCGATTATTTTTGCATGTTACAAACATATGCACAAAACCAGTAAGGAAAGTAGTAAAGTCGGACGGGGCCGACTATATGATACCCTTAACCGCTATGGGTATATTAAACTGGACTATTAGCATGAAATT
Source organism: Musca vetustissima (assembly GCF_032173495.1). NCBI lineage: Eukaryota > Metazoa > Arthropoda > Insecta > Diptera > Muscidae > Musca > Musca vetustissima. Next base: position 15,069 of record NW_026878596.1, on the reverse strand, counting down.
GGATGAAATAAAATATGTGATATTTATCTAAATGTTAATCTACGTAGATCTATCCATAAAGTATGTAAATCGACTTCAAACAAATATAAATGGGTCATCCGTTGGGCTATGTCTGTACTTCTAGAAAACGCAACTACATAATTCTATGCTCAATTTTGTACGTTGTGCAAAATTTGATGTCAAACTGACTAACATGAGGAGTTTGATGCCCAATTTACTTGAAATCGGGCGAAAATATATATGGAAGCTCTATCCAAATATTAAGCGATTTCTAACAAACTTGTGACAGGATAGGTTATACTAATTTCAGAACGTTTTGTTCCTATTGGTTCTTGGTGCGTCAATTACTTAAAATCAATCTATAATAAAAAGGAGCTATATCTAAATCTGGACCGATTTTCACGAAACAACGCAGACATCACTCTAGGCTCAATTCAGTACGTTATGCCAAATTTTGTGCAAAACGAAAGATATATAGGGACTTTGGTGCAACATTTACATGAAATCGGACGAAACTATATGTGGGAGCTATATAGAAATCTGGACCGATTTTCACGAAACTTGGCAGACATCATTCTAGACTCAATTCAGTACGTTATGCCAAATTTCGGGCAAATCGAAGGATATATATGGACTTTGGTGCACCATTTACATGAAATCGGACGAAACTATATATGGGAGCTATATGTAAATCTTGACCTATTTTCACGAAACTTGGCAGACATCATTCTAGGCCTAAATGATTAGGCTGTACCAAATTTCGTGCAAATCAAAAGATATATAGGGACTTTGGGCACCATTTACATGAAATCGGACGAAACTATATATGGAAGATATATCTAAATCAGGACCGATTTTCATGAAACTTGGCAGACATCATTCTGGGCTCAATTAAGTACGTTATGCCACATTTCGTGCACCTCGAAGGATATATAGGGACTTTGGTGCACCATTTACATGTAATCGGACGAAACTATATATGGGACCTATATCTAAATCTGGACCGATTTTCTCGAAACTTGGCAGACATCATTCTGGGCTCAATTAAGTACGTTATGCCAAATTTCGTGCAAATCGAAGGATATATATGGACTTTGGTGCACCATTTACATGTAATCGGACGAAGCTATATATGGGAGCTATATCTAAATCTGGACCGATTTTCTCGAAACTTGGCAGACATCATTCTAGGCTCAATTCAGTACGTTATACCAAATTTCGTGGAAATCGAAAGATATATAAGAACATTAGGGCACCATTTACATGAAATCAGACGAAACTATATATGGGAGCTATATCTAAATCTGGACCGATTTTCTCGAAACTTGGCAGACATCATTCTGGGCTCAATTAAGTACGTTATGCCAAATTTCGTGCAAATCGAAGGATATATAGGGGCTTTGGTGCACCATTTACATGTAATCGGACGAAGCTATATATGGGAGCTATATCTAAATCTGGACCGATTTTCTCGAAACTTGGCAGACATCATTCTTCGCTCAATTCTGTACGTTATACCAAATTTCGTGCAAATCGAAAGATATATAAGAACATTAGGGCACCATTTACATGAAATCGGACGAAACTATATATGGGAGCTATATCTAAATCTGGACCGATTTTCACGAAAATTGCCAGACATCACTCTAGGCTTAATTCAGTACGTTATGCCAAATTTCGTGCAAATCAAAAGATATATAGGGACTTTGGGGCACCATTTGTATGAAATCGGACGAAACTATATATGGGAGCTATATCTAAATCTGGACCGATTTTCACGAAACTTGGCAGACATCACTCTAGGCTTATTTCAGTACGTTATGCCAAATTTCGTACAAATCAAAAGATATATAGGGACTTAGGGGCACCATTTACATGAAATCGGACGAAACTATATATGGGAGCTATATCTAAATCTGGACCGATTTTCACGAAAATTGGCAGACATTATTATAGGCCTAAATGATTAGCCTGTACCAAATTTCGTGAAGATCGAAAGATATATAGGGACCGTTTACATTAAATCGGTTAAATATATATATGGGAGCTATATCTAAATCTGAACCGATTTTTCCCAATTTCAATAGGGTTCGTCCTTGGGCCGAATAAGTGACCTATGCCAAATTTCATCCAATTCGGATCATAAATGCGACCTGTACTTTGTTTACAATTTAACATGGACAGACAGACAGACGGACGGACGGACATGCATAAATCGACTTAGAAAGTGATTCTATGCATATTCTAAAAAGGAACCATGGGTCTATCTCAATTATTTTTGCCTGTTACAAACATATGCACAAAGACATAATACCCTGTACCACAGCGTGGTGAAGGGTATAAAAATGCTGGAGAATGTATTGAACGTAAACGTGAGAAAATTTCCCGAAAAAATGCCGTGGTTTTTTGGAATCGTCGCCTAATCGCTTTTAGTATGTGGTTACCCGCAATGGTAACTATAAAAAGACAAAGCGTGTATTATACAATGATTTTTTCAAAAATGATAATAAAAAGCAAAATACTTTTTTGTGATAAACATTTTTGGGTTGGTATAGATTTTTGCCGATATCTTCGAGACCAATAGGTCTTTCGCAGTGATTCTTGCAGAAATAAGATCTAAATATATCCACAAACATATCCCATCATACATAATTCATTTTACATCTTTAGTATGCTGGCTTTAAGCGTATATATTCGAATTTTTTAAAATTTTTATTGAGGCAAAATACTTATTACACTCACTGTATGTAGAATATACCCAAAGTGGTGAAGGGTATCATATAGTGGGCCCAGTCCTACTTTACTACTTTCCTTACTGTTTTTTTGTGCATTTTTCGCCTATGTTTCAACATGCTTGTTGTTCTATTTCGTGTCAAAATGTTTTGTTGTCTTTTAATTTTTTTGTTAGAAATTTTATTTTTATATTTCATAATTTAGCTTTCAAAACGAAATTCATTGAATTCGAGCAAACATCAATGTTATAAATTTAACAACTCTTGTCGTTGTTTTTGTTGTTGCATTTAGGTCGTGTTTAACAATGTGGAACAAACACCCTTTTAGTTTTTTGACAAGACTTAAATCACGTTTCCAATTAAAATATGATAAATCTAAACGAAATGATTTTTTTTTTGCAAAACGAAAAAATGGAAAAAATATTTAGACGAGGGTGGTATGGAAAATACGATAGAGCATTTGAAGAGATAAAGTTCAAGGGATTTGGAGGTCTTTGTTGCCATATTTTAACCAAAGTAGCTGTAATTTGACATTTAAGGTTCTCAGAGGGTTTAAAATGACGACATAGACCCAAGATTTTTTCGCAACCCGGTATAAAGACTCCGCCCTATTTTAGGAATTTTTAAGGTCTTTGTTATATAATTTTCAACTCAACCAATTTTCCCATACTTCGTATCACAAGGCAAAATAACTATAAATAATTTTTATTTCACAAAAACAAAAAAAAAAAATAAAAAAATAAAACATAAAACAACATTGTTGCAGCTTTGGCTACAATTCGATATGTTTTGTTTGTTTATATTCCTGTTGTTGTTGTTATCCTTGCTGTTACTCTTCATAACCATCAATGCTATTGAATTGTGTCTATTTTTCATAGATTACTTTACACATAGGGTAAAATACCGATATATGTATGTGAGTGAGTGTTAGCTGTGTATGTGTGGCATAATTAAAACGTGTCAAATAACCCATATTTCTCTTGTCCGAACATTGTGTGGAATTTATAGCCTCAAAGCATAAAAATTTTTTTTTATGAAAAATCAAACTGAATATGAAAATAATCTGACACATATCCATATATACGTTCAGAAATACAACGTTGATATTACAATAGAGTAAATATGTATGCAGAAATGACAGTGAATGGGTAAAATAACAAAAGCCATAGATACCTGGTTTTTATTGGATATACTGACAAAAAGAATTATATGGCAATGTGGGAGCAAACAGCAATGGGTCATTCCATTCAGGGGAATTCGGGAACAAAAATTCTAGATTTTTTTAAATAAATATTTTTTCCAGAGATCAACCAGTAAGGAAAGTAGTAAAGTCGGACGGGACCGACTATATGATACCCTTCACCGCAATTGGTGTATTAAGCAGATGAATCCTAAAAGATGGGCCATTAATATGAAATTGGATGAACTAAAATACGTGACTTTTATCTAAATGTGAATCGACTTAGATCAATCTATAAACGTGCCAGTCGTTTGTAACAATGGGAAAAAATTATGTAAATCAATTTAATGTAAATATCAATCGGGCACCCGTTGAATATTTGGAGCCCAATATATGGGCTACATTTGTACTCCTACACACAATTACGTCATTCTATTCTGAAAAACGTGAAGAGATTGGTGCAATATTTTGCTAACATACATATGGGAGCTACATCTAAATCTAAACCGATTTTCAAGAAATTCTCTACACCTCATTCCAGGCTTAATTCAGTACGCTATGCCAAATTTTGTGGAAATCGAAAGATATATAGGGACTTTGGAGAAAAATTTACATTAAATCGGCCGAACATATATATGGTAGCTATATTTAAATCTGAACCGATTTTCACGAAACTTAGCACACATCATTCTACGCATAGTTCAGTACGCTGTGCCAAATTTCGTGCAAATCGAAACATGTTTAGGGACTTTGGTGTACCATTTATTATAAATCGGACGCAAATATATATGGGAGCTATATTTAAATCTGAACCGATTTTCACGAAATTTAACACACATCGTTCTATACTTCATTCAGTACGCTGTGCCAAATTTCGTGAAAATCGAAATATATATAGGGACTTTGGAGAACCATTTACGTTAAATCGGTCGAACATATATATATGGTAGCTATATCTAAATCTGAACCGATTTTCACGAAACTTAGCACACATCACCCTAGACTTTATTCCGTACGCTGTGCCAAATTTCGTGCAAATCGAAGTATATTTAGGGACTTTGGTGCAGCATTTATTATAAATCGGACGAAAATATATATGGGAGCTATATTTAAATCTGAACCGATTTTCACGAATTTAACACATATCGTTCTAGACTTCATTCAGTACGCTGTGCCAATTTTCGTACAAATCGTAGGAGATATAGGGACTTTGATGCAATATTTATCTAAAATCGGACGCAAATATATATGGGAGCTATATTTAAATCTAAACCGATTTTCATGAAATTTAACACACATCGTTCTATATCTTTTTCGGAACGCTTTGCCAAATTTCGTTCAATTCGAAGGATATATAAGGGCTTTGGTGCACGATTTACATAAAACCGGACGAATATATATATGGGAGCTATATCTAAACCTGAACCGATTTTTACAAAAATTTTACAAACATAGTTATAGACTTCATTTAGTACGCTGTGCCAATTTTCGTACAAATCGTAGGAGATATAGGGACTTTGATGCAATATTTATCTAAAATCGGACGAAAATATATATGGGGGCTATATGTAAATCTAAACCGATTTTCATGAAATTTAACACACATCGTTCTAGACCTTTTTCGGAACGCTTTGCCAAATTTCGTGAAAATCGAAGAATATATAAGGACTTTGGTGCAACATTTACATAAAATCGGACGAATATATGTATGGGAGCTATATCTAAATCTGAACCGATTTTTACAAAAATTTTACAAACATAGTTATAGACTTAATTCAGTACTCTGTGCCAAGTTTCGTGCAAATCGAATGATATATAGGGACTTTGGTGCACTATTTACCTAAAATGGGACGAAAATATATATGGGATCTACATCTAAATCTGAACCGATTGTTCCCAATTTCAATAGGGTTCGACCTTGGGCCAAACACATGAGCTGTGCCAAATTCCATCCAATGCGGATCATAAGTGCGAGCTGTACTTTGTTTACAATTTAACATGGACAGACGGACATGCGTAAATCGACTCAGAAAGTGATTCTATGCATATTCTCAAAAGGAACCATGTGTCTATCTCTTTTGCCTGTTACAAACATATGCACAAAGATATAATAGCCTGTACCACAGTGTGGTGGAGGGCATAAATATTTTTTAAGGTCTATCATAAGGCGTGGATTTATTAAAAATATTTTTAAGGACCCAAACAAGGCATGGATTTATAAAAATATTTTTTCCTAACAAGGCGTGGATTTATTAAAGAATATTTTTTCAGGGACCTCTACAAGGCGTGGATTTATTAAAGAATATTTTTTCAGGGACCTCTACAAGGCGTGGATTTATTAAAGAATATTTTTTCAGGGACCTCCAGAGGCGTGAATTTATTAAAGAATATTTTTTCAGGGACCCAACAAGGCGTGGATTTATTAAAGAATATTTTTTCAAGGATCTACACAAGGCGTGGATTTTTTTAAAGAATATTTTTTCAAGGATCTACACAAGGCGTGGATTTTTTTAAAGAATATTTTTTCAAGGATCTACACAAGGCGTGGATTTTTTTAAAGAATATTTTTTCAAGGATCTACACAAGGCATAAATTTATTAAAGAATATTTTTTACACAACAAGGTTAAATATATATTTTCCAAGGTTCTCAAAGAATGTTTTTAAGTTTTGACAACATATTGTGAATTAAATAAAAATTAAATTCATCCCTTATAAACTTTGTAACATATTTCAGGAGATCACCACAAATTAATTTACACATTTATTTCTAAATAACATCATCAAGGAATATTACCACACATACACACAAACAAAAAACCACATAAAATTCTCCCCCCCTTTGCCCTTTCCATCCAAATTTGTCAAATAAAACAAAATTGCGTATGAACCCTGAACTTTGCACTTTAAACTTTTCTCATTTTAAGCTTGACAAAAGTGGAAAAAAATACCAAACCTACCTCCCCTCCTTTCCCCAGTAAAAAGCCTACACATAAGTGGAACAAAAAATGGGTTTGAAACTTATTTTACAGTTGATGCTGAGTTTTCGTTTTTGCAAGTTTGTGTTTTTGTTTTCAGTTCGATGGGCTTATTTACCCAGAAAATGGAAACACATTAAGGATTCATTAACTGACACGCACACAAAGACAGTCGTGTAAACATGAAAGGCAGCCTGGCAGCTAACACAGAGACACCACGATGTTAGAAACATACATACAGAAATATATACATGAAAAACATTGTGTGTTGTTTTTTTCGCAAAATAACCCTCACATATGAGGGTAGGTACACACACACCTACATGAGAAGAAATTCTATATTCACACGAAGTTTAAAATTTCAAAAATGTGGTGAAAAAAGCAAAAGTTTTCTTTTCGCATAGAGAAAAGGACAAACGGATGACATATTACGTATTACAATTAAATTAAGGGCACCATATATCTTATATAACTTAAATAATCTATAATGTGAATAAAATTTTCGCCATATTATTTATTTCAATATTTTAATTACATAAATCCTGAATATCGAATTAATCGTTAGAAAGGAATTGAGAACCACAACAAAAATTTCTGTACAAAAATTTCATTACCAGAATCAATGTCACCAAATCGAACTGTGGAATCTTCAGCCTCTACTATTTACACCTTCTATCAAAAGTGGGGCCAAATCGACACATGTACCGAACGTGCTATATTATTTCCTTTAATTGTTTTTGGGGTTTTCTAACGAGGCTGAGAGGAATGATAATTACTAGACTATGCCCACGAGTGACGAATGTGCCCCATCAAAAACAGAAGCGACCCTGTGTATTAGAGGACAACATTTAGCCACACAGTTTTTATAGCTGTTGAAAAGGTGCTGAGATATAGAGCTCTAAAGAAAAATTATCAAAGTTGCGCCACATCCGAGTACGTAAAACAGTATAATTAGTATCAGATGAAAGGCCAATCACTCCTTTTGAACATAGAACCAACTCCTCTGGTCTATGTCCTTCAGGGGTATATACTCACCACAATAAACATTTTGTCATTTTCACACAAAAGTCCAGGTCATGCTTATTCTTTGGTAATTTCTTCCCCTAAATATTAATGGTTCCTTGACAAAAACAATAGGGGTCTTCTTTGGACAGAACTTACCCTACATGCAAAATTGCGTGGTCCAAAACTGTGTATCGTGTTTACAAATTACCATGGACAGACAGACGGAAGACATTATTGCCTAGAATAGTAAAATATAAGTGTTTATATCCTTCACCAAAATGTGATACAGGATAATATATATTTGTGCGTACGTTTGTAACTGACAAAAGGTATCGAGATAGACACATGGTTCCTTTTGAGAATATGGATAGAATAACTTTCTGAGTCGATTTATAAATGTCCGTCTGTCTGTTGATGTTAATTGTAAACAAAGTACACGTCGTATTTAAAATACGATTTTGATGCAATTTGGCACAGCTCACTAATTTGGTCCATGGACGAACCCAATTGAAATTGGAGAAAATAAGTTCAGATTTAGATATAGCTCCCATATATATTCCCGTCCGATTTTATGTAATTGTTGTACCAAAGCCCCTAAATGACTTTCGATTTGCACGAAATTTGGCATAGCGTACTGAATTGAGTCTAGAATGATGTGTGCTAAGATTCGTGAAAAGCGATTCAGATTTAGATGTAGCTCCCATATATATTTTTGTCCGATTTAATGTATATGGTGTACCAAAGCCCCTATATTTCTTCGATTTGTACTAAATTTGGCACAGCGTAATGAATTAGGTATAGAATGATGTGTGTTAAGTTTCGCGAAAATCGGTTCAGATTTAGATATAGCTCCCATATTGAATGGTGCACCAAAGTCCCTAAAGTGAATGGTGCACCAAAGTCCCTATATATATTTCGATTTGCACGAATTATGGCGCAGCGCAATTAATTAGGTCTAGAATGACGTGTGCTAAGTTCGGTGAAAATCGGTTCAAATTTAAATATAGCTCCCATATATATTTTCGTCCTATTTAATGTAAATGGTGCATCAAAGTGCCTATAGATATATTATTCGATTTGCACGAAATTTGGCATGGCGTACTGAATCGATTCAGATTTAGATGTAAACCTAGAATTGTTTGTGGTCAGTTTCCTAAAAATCGGTTCAGACTTTGATATAGCTCCCATATATAGTTTCGTCCTATTTACTGTAAATAGTGCACCAAAGTCCCTATATATCATGTGGCACAGTGTGCTGAATTAAGTCTAGAATGATGTGTGCTAAGTTTCGTAAAAATCGGTTCAGATTTAGATATAGCTCGCATATATATTTTCGTCCGATTTAATATAAATGGTGCACCAAAGTCCCTATTTATCTTTCGATTTGCACGAAATTTGGCATAGCGCATTGAATTAAATCTACAATGATGTGTGCTAAGTTTCGTGAAAATCGGTTCAGATTTAGATATGGTCCCATTATATATTTTTACCCGATTTTTTGTTAACGGTTCATCAAATTCCCCATATATCGTTCGATGTGCACGAAATTTGGCATAGTGTACTGGATAAAGTCTAGAATGATGTGTTTCATGAAAATCGGTTCTGATTTATGTCAATGTTCCTTCAAAAAGGAGACGTCTGTTAGGATACATATGACGAATATACCCAAAGTGGTCAAGGGTATTATATAGACGGCGGGTCCGACTTTACTACTTTCCTTACTGGTTGTATATATGAATGTACGCTTTTAAAACCACCTCCTTATATCAACTTCACTTCCTAACGTTGATTCGTATTTAGTACTTTTCGTATTCTTGACCCTCTACCGGTTCATTAAATTGTTACATATTTTGTACTTTTCAAAAATCGAACTTACCTGCCACCTTTGTCTTTTATAGAAAAAATTCGTAATAATAGCTGTAGACGACAAACTTCCTAATTTATTCTGGAAATCTATAGAGAGGTCTTCTGTAGACTTTTGTTCCTTTTCTCCGGCAGAATAACATTTGTGATTTTAGAAGAGCATCATTGCTATATAAACTAGATTCGGTCAAAACTTTCCCGAATTGAAAACATCCTGAATTGAGATAGATCGTCCAAAATTTCGCATAGAGTCCTTTTTGTCTGCGGGCAGGTCAAGTTCGAAGACGGGTACCCCCCAATTTTCGATATTTTGAATTCTTAAGCGCGTTTTAAAACCGAATTCGCAGAAATTTGAGACATTGGATTCTTATTGGGTACTAAATATCTGCACAACAAATTAAATATAGGTTAATTTTTCTGATAGCCCCCTTATAACGATACCGCCCGATTTCAGTATTGTGGGGGTTTTGATCGTATTTTTCCGCCCAATTAGCTGTAATGTAGTATTTTGTGTTCTTAATAGGTACCAAATCTCTCCACAAAAAATTATGAATATAGGTCCATTTTTTTCGGATAGACGCCATATAAGGGTACCCCCAATTTTCTGTATTTTGGGGTTCTTGAGCGCGTATTTCAACCGAATTCGCTGCAATTTGCTATTTTGTAGTATATGGTAACAAATCTCTCCACCTAAAAATGTTATTCCCCATATAACACCCTTTTTATATTAAAATAGTTAACTGATTTTTTTTAGTGTGTAAATGTTTTTTAGTCGAATATAGTCGTATTCTACCATAGTAGAAGTCAGTTTTCGAAATAGTCAGTTTTTACTCTATAAAGTATGGAATTCGAAGACGATTTAGCCATCTGTTTTAATCAATACGCCTTCTAAGGATATCGTGATAAAAAACTCAAACCTGGCGATGATGAAATATATCGGCCAGCTTTTAGGCATCTACCCCATATAATGATACGTCCTGAAGGAAAGAATTGAGATACAATGCTGAAATATTGGGTTCGATATTGACATATATCGATTATTAATTAGGCATAGCATTCATGTAATAATAATCCCAAATATATTTAAAATCTCCATTAAAAGTTGCTGAAATTTGTATTTAGTGTACATAAAGATTTACATAAATCGGTTTCTAGAATTATTGGTATAGGTCCACTTTTTGGTATGTTTTCTATATATTCATTGAAAGTACCTGACAGTATACCGATGGTGGAGGGTATCCATGTTCGGCCCGGCCGAAATTAATACTTTTTCACTTGTTTTATTTATGATAATAAGCTGGTATTCTATAGAAGAAATCCTCCTGGTGCTCTGGAGCTTTGTGGATATTAATATTTTGTGGGTCTTCTTTTAGGATGAAGACCTGACCTTCCATATGCTTATCAGTTAATTCAAGATTTTCTGGTCTTCTATAAATATGCAATAAATTTAATATTTTCGAACTCCATTTTATTTTCTTTTTAAATACATTTCTAAGCTCCAAAAATCACTTCGTAGTCGCTTCTCTGCCACTTCAATATCAATCAATCATACTTCATTCACTAAACAGTTTGTTGATGGTTTCTGTCTAGTTCCATACATTTTTTTTTGCATGAGATGTGAGTATTTGAGATTGTTTTTTCTTTTTTTCTCTGCTCTCTTCATCATCTACTTGATGACAGTCAAAACTGTCTGTCATCGTGTCATATTTAACCCTTTTCGTTAACATCGTCGTTTGATAGATATGTTTTGTGAGATTTGTCTTTACTAAATATTGTTGGTGTTGTTCATTCGTTCATTTGTGTGTATGTGTGTGTGTTTGTAATAGTTTTGTGGTATCTGTTGTTACAAGGAAAGCACTGGGTAAGCCAATTGAAGAACATACATACGTATGTATGTGTTGATACAGCTTTTCCGTTCGTCATCTTTGTCAGAGAAAGGGATATGACTGGTTTCCATATGGAAGTGAGTGATTTTGTTTCCTTTGTTCAATGTATGTGTGCATACATGGGTGTGTGTGAGAGTGAATGTGTGTGTTGTGTCTTTCTCTATTTGCCGTTGACACTTGTATTCATACGGAAAAAAACACTTTTGACAGCTGCATATAGTTTGAAAAATTGAGCAGAAGTTTTTTTCCTGTAGTTCTTTGTTGAAGTTGTTTGTGTTGTTGTTGCTTTTTGATTGTATGAATACAATGAAACATTTAAGAGTTTTATTAGAGAATTTATTTTTACTGCTAAAGAATAGAATATTTTTTAGAGGGGATAGAAATATGTAAACAATGAAAAGAATTGACAATGAAGCAATGATAAACGAAAATAAAGTGGAGAAATCAGAGAATTTTGTAATTGTCCATATAGATATCAGAATATATACAATGACCAGGACTCAACCCTTCTACTTTGTTTTTATACCCTTCACCACATTGTGGTACAGGGTATTAAGTCTTTGTGCATATGTTTGTAACAGGCAAAAGGAATCGAGATAGACCCATGGTTCATTTTGAGAATATGCATAGAATCATTTTCTGAGTCGATTTACGCATGTCCGTCTGTCCGTCCATGTATTTTTGTGAACAAAGTACAGGTCGCATTTATTATCCGATTTGGATCAAATTTGTCACAGCTCACTTATTGGCCCAAGGACGAACCCTATTGAAATTGAGAAAAATCGGTTCAGATTTAGATATAGCTCCGATTTAAGGTAAATGGGGAACAAAAGTCCTTTTATATCTCTCGATTTCAACGAAATGTGGCACAGAGTACTAAATTTGGACCAGAGTGATGTGTGCAAAGTTTCGTGAAAATCGGTTCAGATTTATATATAGCTCACATATATAGTATTGTCCGATTTTATATAAATTGTGCACCAAAGTCCGTATATATCACTCGATATGCACGAAATTTGGTACAGGATACTGAATTGAGTCTAGAACGAGGTGTGCTAAGTTTCGTGAAAATTGATTCAGGTTTAGATATAGCTCCCGTATATAGTTTCCTCCGATTTAAGGTAAATGGGGCACCAAAGTCCTTATATCTCTTTTGCGATTTACAGGAAATTTTGCATAGCGTATTGAATTAGGTTTATATATTTTCGACGTGTGCTAAGTTTATCGTGAAAATCAAATTCAGATTTAGATATAGCTCCCATATATAGTTTCGCCCGATTTTAGGTAAATGGTACACCCAGGTCCCTGCTAATCTTTTGATTGGCATGCATTTTGGTATAGCGTACTAATATATATATATATATATATATAGCTCCCCTATATAGTTTTGTCCGATTTAAGAATGATGTGTACACCTTATATATATATATATATATCATATATATTTTCCGATTTAAAAAAAAATCATGCACTAAAGATGGCAAGTTTGCTTCAAATCAGTTCAGATATAGATATATCTTAGCTTCCATATATAATTTCGACTTATTTATTGAGATTAAATTTTAAACAGTGCAGCATACCGAATAGCGTGTGTCAAGTTTGCTTTAAATCGATTTACACAAATCTGTCCCACTGTGCGCAAACGACTCTAAACTTGCCCAAATCAAATGAAATTTAGCATAGGTTCCAGAAAGTCATAAAAATCACATATTTAAGTTCGTTCAATTTCATGTCAAAATTCCTTCAAAAAGGCGACGTCTTTTCGGATACATATGTTGAATATGCCCAAAGTGGTGAAGGGTATCATATAGTCGGCCCAGTCCGACTTTACTACTGTCCTCACTGGTTTATATATAAATAATATTCATGTATATATTTATTTTGTATATATATATATATTCTTAATTTGTCATCGTTATTTAAATTTAAATTATTATTTCAACTTCAATTACCCATCTATACGTATACTTATTATAAATAACCTTTTCATATAAAACTCATATGCCCCTTGTATCCTTTTCTAACACCAAATTTCCCCCAAAAAAAACTAATTTTGCTACAATCATCTATCTTCCAAAAACTAATATTTCAATTTGTTAAGAACCTAATGTTAGACAAGAAAAGCTTTTTTTATGTTCAATAATATGTTCTAATATCTATTTACATCTATACATATATGCATTTATTTCTTTTAAATGAAGATTAATGATCTTCCAATTTTTATGTGAGGCAACAAATATTCACAGACTTATTCCAATATTTAACGAGTGTCATAAAAATAGCAAACAAATTATGATGTAGCCACATTTTTATCCCTGGAAAGTGTCTCATATGGGAAAGGGTTATATCATAAACTTAGATGATATATTCATTAGGTTTTGATATTGTGGTTCCCTTTTGATGTGTTGGTGTGGAATATATTGAGAGAAGATACCAATGGGAATGCTGAAATAGAAATAAGAAACGATAATTTATTATCTTCTAATAGAAAGAGCTAATAACAGTATAATAGAATATTTACTTGAAAGGATAACAAACATGAAATTTGTGGAAAAATGGATATTTACTTTTTCTTAACAAACCAGTAAGGAAAGTAGTAAAGTCGGACAGGGCCGACTATATGATACCCTTCACCACTTTGGGTATATTCAACATTTGTATCCAAAAAGACGTCGCCTTTTTGAAGGAATTTTGACATGAAATTGAACGAACTGAAATATGTGATTTTTATGACTTTCTGGAACCTATGCTAAATTGCATTTGATTTGGGCAAGTTTATAGATTAGCAGGGATATTGGTGCACCATTTACCTAAAATCGGGCGAAACTATATATGGAAGCTATATCTAAATCTGAATTGATTTTCAGGAAACTTAGCACATGTCATTCTAGACTTAATTCAATACGCTACGCCAAACTATATAGGGGAGCTATATCTAAATCTGAACCGATTTTAACGAAACTTGGCACACATCATTCTAGACTCAATTCAGTATCCTATGCCAAATTTCGTGCAAATTGAAAGATATATAGGGCCTTTGGTGCACCATTTACATAAAATCGGACAAAACTATATATGGGAGCTATATCTAAATCTGAACCGATTTTCACGAAACTTAGCACACATCATTATGGACTTAATTCAGTACCCTATGCCAAATTTCGTCCAAATCGAGAGATATATAGGGACTTTTGTGCCCCATTTACCTTAAATCGGACGAAACTATATACGGGAACTATATCTAAATCGGAACCGATTTTTCTCAATTTCAATAGGGTTCGCCCTTGGGTCAAATAAGTGAGCTGTGCCAAATTTCATCCAAATCGGCTAATAAATGCGACCTGTACTTTGTTCACAAATCGACTCAGAAAGTGATTCTATGCATATTCCCAAACGGAAGCATGGGCCTATCTCGATTCCTTGTGCC